>NC_141075.1:51582364-51874864 GCF_041138505.1 Cibotium barometz
ATTTGCCAACATACTCAGACCAACGCCAACTCCTATCAGCCAGGCTATCCCAGAAGTGCCTCCACCAGCTATGCCTGCTCACCTAGGTGATCTTGCAGCGTTTGCTCAGACGATCGAACGATCCATTGCAGAAAACATGCGGGGTATGCCTGAGAGAGAACCTAGAAGCAAGGCAGTACAAGTGGCTAAGCTCACTCAAAACTTTAGTGGTAACGAGGATGTTAGGAAGCACATAACACCATATTCGTGAGTTTGGGAATCTCCCAAGTCCCATTTTTGTAATACTAAAAAGGTGGGACCCGATTAACATGTCTATAAGTTTCTCAAAACCCTATCATGTGACCTATCATTGGAAAGCACTTGAAAAGAGGGATCTATTAAGCTTTAAAGCGCACAATTTGGAGTAATGGTATTCAAGTTATGGCAAATCCAAAGTTTTGACCACATGTCCCAAACTTATGGAAAATTCCCATATTCCCCAATATGGTGTTACATTGAAGTCTTTGAACACGTGTGTGATTCCTTGGAAGAGCACAATGAGTTGCATAAGTGTAAAGCCCTAGGCTTAACCTTGAGTGGGAAGGTCGGAGATTGGTATCGGACCTTAAGGGTTGAAGAGCACACTCACTACCCCACTCTCAAGAGATTGTTCTTGAAAGAATACATACGTGAGGGTGTGCTTTGGGGAGTAGCATCTCAACTCCAAAAAGCTGAACGCGAGGAAGCGGAGTCAGTGAGAGACTTTATAAGTCGATTGAAGCATCTAAATTCTCGCTGCACTCCCGATGAGCGCTTCAATAATAACCAACTGCTCGATAGATTCATCCGAGGATTGCGCCACGAGGACATATACAATGGCCTAGTCATTAGAGGTCTTACAACGTGGGAAGCAGTCACTGCCAATGCAATCCAGTTAGAAGACAACTTAATGATTGCAGGTAAAAAGGTGTCTTCGGAGACAAAATCCGTTAGTTCGCAAGTATCTGGGCACGAGCCAATGACGGTGAAACCTATTGCCAAGGAGCCCAAGATATCTGAAATGTCTGTGGACCGACCTTACTAAGGCTCTCCAAGAATACTTTAGGGGTAATCGAGCTCCTCAGAATAGCCATATGTACCCAAGGAGAGAGCAACAATGGTGTTCGGTGTGCTTTTTAGGACCACATAGCACGAGTGAATGTCCCACATTCAGAGTCAAATTCAATGGGAATTGCAATGCATGTGGTAAGTACGGCCATCAATCTAAGGATTGCCTAGTACTTAAGCGTATGTTAGCAAATCAGGCACCCCTAGCCTGGTCAAACACACCTCAAGTACCCGCGCTAATGCCTGCACCACCTGTCGTCACAGCACATAGTTCCAAGGAACCCAAATGTAGTCCAATCTGTGCCGTTACCACCGCTAGTGCTAGGACCACAACCTCCACATCCAAGGATTACCCCTATAAACCAAATGGGTTGTGAGTCACATAGTGCGTGTGGGGATTATGAAGAGGAGATAGACCCCACTGCTCCATATGGGATTGATACATTTGAAATGATTCCCCAGTACTACATGGAGGATCATTTCGGGCAAGTCAAGCCTGTATATTAAGCGGCTGCTCTTGCCACAAGAGGGCAAAACCTTAATACCTTGGCGAGGAGACCACCTCTTCAATGCTATGATTGTGGTGGACCGCATCGTGTAGCGGAGTGCCCTAATAGGCTACAGAAGATCACTACTCAAATGCAACCAAATCAAGGGAGCACATCGGGAATGCTGGTACTTACATGTAATCGTTGTGGCATAGATCATTTGATCGCTCAATGTCCACATAATCCTAATGCACCCAAGATTACGCCATTGAATTTGGTTGAGGTCACCAACCAAGCACGAGGAACCACACTTGAGTACCCGCGAATGTAGTTACACGGTCAATGCTTCAAAATCAAAACTACATTCTTGAAGAGAGGGATACTGCATCAATCGCTCAAGCAAAGAAAAAGAAAACACGGCGGAAGAGATCGCTTAATGCCACGAGCTCCAAGCCCAGTTCAAAGACCAACATAGGGACAGGAGATGACCCCGTGTATATGAATGATCCTGAAGATGATTCCGACTCAATAGAAACCATGGGGACCAAAGCCACTACCTTAAGGGAGGAACCCACTCAGGAGCTCAACGAAGGAGAATCAAGCGAGTACATAAACAAGGGGAAACAGAAGGAAACTTCCTGGGCCCCACAACCAAGTCAGTTAATGCCCTCTCGACCACCCAAACTGACTGAGACTCCCCAAGACAAGCCACATGGGCCAAAAACCCTCAAGAAAAAGATTGGAACTTACCCAAACCCAGTTGAGGAGATTGAACAAGTGCAACACTTAAGGGGTTTGGTGGAAGAAACACAAAGAGAACTGGAGCCAAGCCCGAGAAAAATCAAAATTCCAGACACAGTGTTTCCTACGCAAGTTCAGCCTCATAGGAACCATAAACCGTTAGCTATACCTAGTATCATTCGGGAAGAAAGTGAGGACATGACATCAGGAAGTGGGCAAACACCCTTTTTGCTTGAAAGAATGTTTAGTGAGGGAATGCCTGACCCCATCGAAGAGGAAGTGATTCCATCTTCACCAATCCCTAGTCAAGGGGCGATGTCTCGAAAAGTACCGTTGAATGTGTCTAAGCTAATGGATTTCATGTCCTCTGAAATGAGAACCACAATCATATCCAAATTATACGGAGATCTTGAGCTATTCTTAGCTCTTCGGACATTTCTCAATGGAGAACTAAAGGCGGGGTTACCACAATTTGCAAATATGGATAGACCCGACACGCTTCAAGATGAGGAACATTGGGATCTACAACCCAACCTAGATGAAGACTCGGTCGTTGAAATACCTGTGAACAAGTTGGGACAGTACTTTGAAGGGGACGAATCTAATGCAACCCTCCCCATTACTACCAAGGGATTAACTCTAAAGGGAATCCTTGATGGTGGTGCTGGAGTGAGCATTGTGACTAAAAACTATTGGGAATCCATGGGGAGACCTCACCTCGAAGTCACAAACATAGTGGTTAAGATGGCAAATGGAACTATTGCTAAACCTATTGGAATGTTAAGGGACCTTAAGATCAAGGTTTTGGGATACAAGGTAAGACATACCTTCATTGTAATGGATTTCTCCAAGCATCCTATGTCATATCAAATGATCTTAGGACGTCCTTTCATGAGGAAAGCACAAATGGTGCATGACTGGTCGAAAAACCATGTTTACCTACAATTCCAGGACTGTGTCATTTGAGTTGATCTTGAGAATGGTCGTGTGCATCCTTTAGGAAGTAAGGTTATTATCGATAATTGATCGGATATACCACTGTTCACTCTGCCTCATTAAGGTATTGCTATACATGTAAAAAAGAGACTGATGATGGAAAAGATTCTCCTTACATGGATGTCCTACTGGGTATGACTGAGTCGGATAACGTGGATTGGGTACACCTAGCGGCAACCATAGACACATGGGGAAATAGAGGCACAAGTTGGGTAACACCTGAGGGACAAGATATGCCACCGTTAGTGCCAATAAACATGATAGGTGTTATGCACTTGACTCCTGATGGCGAGAAAGCGACAAACTCCACTGACACTGAAAGTAGTGAAGACTCTGACCCATGTAGCTCTGAGTATGAATCTCAGGAAGAAACTGACTCTAAGCCTGATGGGGGGGATGAATCAAATATTCACCCAAATGTGGAAGCAAGGTGCTCAAGGCCTAGGACAGTGACCTCCTGCAGTTCATCCGAAAGTGAAGATCGACCAAGTGAGTCCGAATCTGATAGAAACAAAAATAAAAAACTTGGTAAGAAGAAAACGAGACATAAGCGTCAACGCTATCGAGCTAATGTATGCACTGCAATAAACAAGGAAAGATCCATTGCAGAATGGCTCAGTTATGTAGGAGCCATTGATGCTCATTGGAAGTTAGCGGATAATTGGGGACAATACCTCCAAAGTGTCATGTGGTGTATTCCGCAACCTCATGACGTCGCCCAATTAGAAATTGATGAGAAGCCAAAACTAAGTCGTACTGCAAGGAGCCGGCAAAACCAAGAGTTGGCTCAGCAACAAAAGGAAGCAGAATTGAAAGAAAAAAGCCTGGCACAACAAGAACCAGTAGACTTACACCCCGCACCCGAGCATTTCAAATCATTCACCACAGGGGAATGTAAAGTGGTCTACACAAAAGCCCAACGAACGCCTACCAATGGGAGTAGCAGTGTCTACGATGGCCCTGCAGTAGTTAAGGAGATAGACTTAGCAGATCCGGGTGAGGAGTCTCAACCAGTTTTTATTGCTCAAGACCTCACCAAGGCGGAAGAAGCTGCACTTACGAAGCTTCTTAAGGAATTCAAGGACATATTTGCTTGGACATATCATGATATGAAGGGTGTTCCACCCTCGGTGGTGCAACACACGATTCCAATGATTAGCACTGCTAAACCAGTCCAGCAACGTCCCTACCCAATGAATCCTAAGTACGTAAAGATTGTACAAGAGGAAATTGAAAAGCTTATAAAATGTGGATTCATATACCCAATTGAGCACTCAGAGTGGGTTTCTCCGATAGTCATCGTACCAAAAAAGAATAGGAAACTCAGAGTCTACGTTGACCTCAAAAAGGTTAATGCAGCCACCAGAAGGGATAATTACCCCTTGCCATATTCTAAACATGTGCTTGAAAGAGTGGCAGGCAAGGAGGCATATAGCTTTTTAGATGGGTACTCGGGTTACAATCAGATCACAATTGCAGTCGAGGACCAAGCTAAAACAGCATTTATCACGGAGTTTGGAGTGTTTGCCTTTCGCGTCATGGCTTTTGGCTTGACCAATGCACCTGCAACATTCCAACGATTGATAAACACGGCCTTTAAGGAATATCTAAGGGACTTCTATGAAGCTTTCTTAGATGATCTTTGTGTTCATTCCTCTTGGGACGAGCACTTGATGTGTTTACGAAAAATATTTGAAAGGTGTAGATTATATTGCATCTCCTTGAATCCTTTTAAATGCCAATTCTGGGTTAAACACGGAGTTATCTTAGGGCATATAGTGTCCAAAAATGGGATTTCCACACGGACGAGAGTAAAATCAAGGTCATTCTGGAACTGCCACCACCCACCAACTACAAGGGAGTCCAACGCTTTATGGGCCACGTTGGTTATTATCGAAGGTTTATTCTCTTCTTCGCCGCCGAGATAGCTCGACCATTGTATAAGCTTCTCATCGAGTTTATTTGGACCGAAGAATGTGACCGTGCCGATGAGCTATTAAAGAAGGCCTTGGCGAGTGCTCCAATCTTGAGAATGCCTAACTGGGATTTACTCTTCCATGTGCATATTGATGCGTCAAACTTTGCTATTGGATGTGTGTTAACTCAACCTGGAGAACACTTTGCTATTGGATGTGTGTTAACTCAACCTGGAGAACACAAGCTAGACTACCCCATTAGCTTTGCCAGTCACCAATTGAACGATGCTGAGATGAACTACACCACTACGGAACGAGAAGGGTTGGCAATGATATATGCAGTAAGGAAATTTCGTTATTACCTCCTTGCCCACCAAGTTTGTTTTCTATGTGGATCATCAAGCATTGTTGTATCTGGTAAACAAACCATGCTCCACAGGAAGAATCACACGATGGCTATTGATTCTTCTTGAGTTTGATTTCACTGTTCTTGTGAGACCTAGCAAAAAACATGTAATGGCTGATCATTTGTCTCGCATACCTAATGGTGAGGCTCCTACGGGGGTTGATGATGACTCACCTGACACTTCCCTATTCATGGTGGAGACAATGCCTGAATGGAGTGAGAAGATTGTTAACTTTTTGGTTAATGGCTTTCCACCCAAGGAGCTTCGTAAAGATCTAGCTCGAAAGCTGATCAAAGAATGTGAACCCTATTGCCTAATAGCCGGGACTCTTTATAAAAGAGGAAAGGATGACGTCCTTAGGTGTTGTGCCTGAGAGGATGAGTATCTATACATTTTGCAAGAGGCACATATGGGTGTAGCCGGTGGTCACTTCTCAGGAGACTTAACTGCGCGAAAGATCTTACAATCGGGGTATTGGTGGCCCACTATGTTCCAAGATGCATCACTCTTTGTGAAGGGTTGCGATGAATGCCAACGATACAAGAAACCCCAGCGGAAAGATCAGATGCCCCTACATCCAATCAAAGTAAACCAACCATTTGAAAAGTGGGGTTTAGACTTTGTAGGTCCAATTAGCCCAGCCGCCCGAAACACACAATCTCGTTATATTATTGTGGCCACTGACTATATGACCAAATGGACTGAAGCGAAAGCGACACGTAAGGCAGATACGAGGACAACAGCCAAGTTCCTCTTTGAAAATATAATCACACGCCTCGGTTGTCCTTTTGAACTTGTGAGCGACAATGGTACGCATTTTATAAATGAAGTGATTAAAGAGCTCACAACAAATTTCATGATCTCCCATCATAAATCTACTCCTTACTATCCGCAAGCGAATGGCCAAGCCGAGAGTACCAACAAGACCTTAATCTCTGTTTTGACAAAGACAGTTGAAGCTCATCGCACGGATTGGGATCTAAAGCTCACGACAGCTTTATGGGCCTATCGTACTGCGCACAAAGTGGCTATTAATTGCACACCATTCAAAATGGTATATGGCCAAGAAGCAGTCATGCTGTGGGAATTTGTCATTCCTAGTCTTCGTGTTGCTACTCAAGAGGGTTGGGATGGTAATCCCTTAGCAGAGCGTCTGTATATTCTTGAGCGGCTAAACGAAGAAAGACAATTGGCTGTGTACAATGCCCTTGTGGAGAAGGATAGAAGGAAAAAATGGTTTGATCGACACCTCAAGGACAAGGACATCAAGGTTGGGGATAAAGTCCTAATGTATGGAGTGCGAAACGAAAAGAAGAAGCTCAAATATGCTGGTAAGGGACCGTATAGAGTATGTGAAATTACCCCGTAAGGTACCATCAGAGTGGAGACTCTCGACGGAGTTGAAACCATTGGATTCCTTAATGGGAGTAAATTCAAAAGATAACGGAGTTGAAACCATTGGATTCCTTAATGGGAGTAAATTCAAAAGATACTATGACCCCCTAAGCCAAGAGGAGTTATATGCAATCCATCAAAAAAAGGCAGCTAGAGAACAAGCTGAGCTTAGGAAAATACAAGCGAGAGTTGAAGCCAAAGAACGTCAACAGCATGCTAGGCGCCAACGAGAAGCCAACTTGGGGATTACACAAGCATTTTTCGAGGAGGCAGACGAGGATTCACTAGAATCTGACCCACCTCTAAGATACCCAATTGAGTTACAGAGTCCTTACGGAGAGGTGCTGTATAATGCATTATTGGATACAGGAGCGCAACACAATTTGCTATCATATGGCGTGTGGTGTCAACTTGGAAAACCACCTTTATATCCAAGAGTGCTATCCAAGTTCAAGGTATCAACAAGAAGAAAACCCCTGTCTCAGGAATTCTGCACACTCCGGTTGCCTATGATAAGGGGACCGTAATTCAAAGCTTTTTGGTTATGCCTGCTGGTACCATGGAAGGCACTGTAAACTTAGGGCGTAAATGGATGATGGCCACCAAGTGCAATATCGATTGGGCAACCAGACGAGTCACAATGCAAGAACCAACACTAGGTCTGACCACTCAAAATCCCGCTCCTAAGCCATCGACTCTGGAAATGTTAGATAATGAAAAATCACAAAGTCCAGTGGCAAAACCATCTTTGATTGTTTGCCACCTCTCTAACGCTTTAATGCCAAGAGTGGAAACATGCAAGGTGGTCTCTAAAGCTCCGCTTACTATGCCAAAAAACACATACAAATGGGTCCCAAAAGCTTCGTTAATAGCTACTTCCCCTGCTCAATCTCGTTCAGCCACCAAGAAGCCTTGTAAAAGGAAAGCAGCTACCCACCCAAGAAAGGGCAATGTAACATCGCGATGGATCCCTAAAAAATTATTAGTAGCCCAAGGGTACTACGAGGGGAATGACCAGATTTGGGTCCCTAAACATAAGCTGAATCCCTCTACATCACCTGTAAAACCTTGCAAACCAATTGTTGCCACCCCAACGACAATTCAAGACCGTGGTAAGGGAAAGGTAACAGAGTGCTCCGCACCACTTCTCCCAGAGTTAGTTTGGATTCCCAAACGATATCGATCATTACCACCTAGCTCAGGAAGGGGGGAGCCACATGAAGCTTTTAGCTCCTCATGCTAGGCACAAGCTAATATAGAAGTTTCTACATGCTCTACACCTACTCTTTTCAACACCCAACAAAAGACCGATGAGTCTACGTCTCCCTTTGTAAAAGTATCGTCGAAAACCATTTCTTCCATTCGTCAATGGGAGCGTACACTAACATCTCTGCAATTGGATGTGGCCACAAGGGTCATAAAAAGCTATCTGCCCACATCACAACCTATGACCCGCTGGACAAATTGGTTCCAAGAGACTGCAACATCATTGCAGAAAATATGATCTACCCAAGGAAAGGGGGAGCATGTATTGACGCTCGACATTCTAATGCTTCCTCCCTAACCTTCTCCCCTGACCATGTAATTGCCAGATTTAAGGGGATGTATATGGGTGGTTGCAAGATGAGGGTACTCACTTTCGTTCACTCTCTCTAAAATTGGGACATCCATGCATCTCGGGCGGAGTACCTCGATCGTGATAGTGCCGCGAATCAAAAGACGACACGTGCCTCCCGAGCCTAAATCGACATATCTCGATCGAGATGCCAACTAATGCCACGCTAGCAGGTCCGGGTTTCCAGGCGTCATCCATGTCACCAATACATGTCACCGCCACCACAATATCTCGATCGAGATATCTATGCCACTCGGATCCACATCAGGGCCACGCTGTATCCCCGTAGGCATATTTGACTAGCACATCTCCATCGTCCACATATCTCGAACGAGAAATATACATCCAATCGCGACCATTCATTGTTCGAGGTAATCGGATACAATCTCCACCGTCCCCATATCTCGATCGAGATACTGAGTTCAAATCTCAGCCGTCCAAATATCTCGATCGAGATACAGAGATTCAATCTGCACCGTCCGAATATCTCGATCGAGATACGTAGATGCAATATCCACCGTCCAATTATCTCGATCGAGATACGAAAACGCAATCTAAACCGTCCATTCACGTACGCTGGTGGAAGATGCGATCTCGGCCGTTTAAATATCTCGATCGAGGTATATAATGAATCTTGACCGTCGAGATACCTTGTCGTGGTAATGCCTTTAAATCGTGGTAATGCCTTTAAATCGTGGCCGTCCATTTACCTCGAACGAGATAGTAATATCAAATCTCAGCCGTCGATCCTTCCCCAACCCTAGAATTAGGTGTGTATCTTGGCCGTATGTTGCACTAACCCTAATATCCAGAGCGTTAATCTTGCAAACCCTAAATTGCATGATGTTTCCGAACCTCGATCGAGGTTATAAAACCAGAAAACTTTTTTTTTGCCTCATTTTCACAAGTCGTTTTCACTCTCTTGCTCTCTTGATTTGGATTAGTATTAGTGAGCCCATTAGCTTTGTTTTTAGCTTCATTAGTGCTACTTAGCACTAAGCATTAGACCTTTCACATTAGACCCTTCACATTGGACCCTTCACATTTGGCTTAGGTTTTAGCATGGAGGGCCACGAGGAGGGCTACGAGGAGGGCCGCTCATCTATTGCGGACCTCATCGCGGAGATAGACCGCGAGTTAGCGGCTATCCGTAGGAGTGCTAGAGACACTCCGTCTACATTACATATCGTGGCAGACTTGGAGGCGATGCTTGCGTCCCTTTGTAGCCTTCACGATATTGTTTATGTAGATGAGTGGATAGCCCACCATCGCGCTGCTCCTGTGTCACATGGCCTGACATATCGTCAGGTCTGTGATCTTGCTCCTATTAGGGATGGGGCTTTCCTAGATCTTTTCCTCGATAGTCGTGGGATGAGGCCCGGGGCGGGCAAGCCCCTCACTATTTCGCGGTGTTCGCATCCTCGTATGGCGGCACATATCTATAGTCGATATGTTGCCGCATATGGGAGGATGCCGAACAACCGCCAGATTCCCATATACTTTGCAAAGCAGTTATATGCGGAGTTTGTCTTAGGGGAGGAGGTCGATTACACCAGCCATCGTCCGGGTGGTGGTGCTAGCCGAGGCCATCTCCAGGACCAGGGTAGGCGGCCTCCACCAGCCCTTCGTGTAGCACCCACAGATCCTTCATTTGTGCCATTGTCGACAGTAGAGGCTCTTGGCACGCAGGTCGGCATTGACGTACGGAGTACCACGGAGAGCATCCAGCACGTGGTGCGCCTATTCTCACGATCTATACCGACGACAGATGTGGAGATATTTACATATATATTACGTCTTAAGTTTTTTTGGTCATTTATCTTCATGTTTATATGTACTTTTCTATATTTTTACATGAGCAGCATGGTTGATTGTGTCACGCAGGTTCCCACACCTACCACTCAGAGGCTCACTCAGGAGTTGGTAGAGGCGAGAGCGGAGATAGACCGCCTCTGAGCTGCATTACAGATGGCAGAGGCAGCTACTGCAGAGACACAGCATCTAAGAGAGTCCGACATCCAGCAGGTAGGTTTCTCTTGCACGTTAAAGAGTTATAATTAAGGTCCTAAGTTACAAATTTCTTTAAGTAATACCTAATGAGAGACTAATCAAATATTTTAATGCTTTACTTTTTTGCGTAGGCTCGGACCGAGGTAGAGAGCTCCAGAGCTGAGGCACAACATCATCAGATTATGGAGCAGATTGCCCAGCACAAGGCAGAGCAGCTGATGCTGCATGTTCGAGAGTATCGTAGATCATCGGACGTGACAGTGCCTTACCTACCGTTATATCCACGGCCTGTCTCACAGAGGTTTTTCGACGACCTCTCCCGTAGGATGCACCACCCTTCCTACGTGATGCGTGCTGCTGTTTATGTATTGAGGACATTGATAGTACAGGAGGATATGCCCTAGGATGTGGACATATTTTCCACTTGTCTTGCATCACCCAGGAGCTCGTCCGGTTTTAAGCATGCCCATCCTGCCGTGCACGCGTCGACTTAGCGACGTACAGGGTATTGGGCATCGATGATCTTCACCCAGGCCTTGTACGAGTAGATGCCAGGACTGGCAGACCTGTCGACTTTACATCAGCTATGGACTTGGGACTCGACGCCTTCGACGATAGAGCCCAGGAGCCTGAGGTGCCTCCTGAGATAGAGTGGAGCTCACATGAGTTTGACGCTTACCAGAGAGTCCTACATGAGAGCCAGGTGACAGCATATGAGCGCGTGGGTGGTGCTGGCCCTAGTGGCACAGCGGCGGGTGGTGCTGGCCCTAGTGGCACAGCAGGTGATGGTGCTAGCAGCAGTGCTGCTTCTCATGAGCAGCGTGTCCTTACAGCAGAGGAGCTTACACGAGCAGAGTGGCAGACACGCACCATTGCAGATTATAGATTTTGGGTTTACAGACAGAGGCGTCTTGCATTAGCACGACGTAGAGAGAGAGAGAGGGCCATAGCAGCTTTTGGGACTCGTGAGCTCCCGAGTACACCGGCACCAGCTCACGATCCTTCCTTTGAGGCAGACCTCCCCGCAGACATTCGACGACCCCCGCAGCCGGCACAGCCTCCTCGACGTGCACAGCAGCCTCGACGCGCACGTCGACCGGCAGTTAGAGATGACGATTTTGATTGGGTTGCTGTTGATAGTGACTAAACTCAGACTAGCTGGGTTAGCTCACTTACATTGTACTTAGATTTTTGGGCAGTGACTAACCTCAGACTAGCTAGGGTAGCTCATTTTCATTCTGATGTACTTATTTGATGTTTATATCATTATGAGTTTTCTCATTATTGAGTATCATTACATTTTAGTTGATGTTCTTGATTTTATTATATTTCTTACACTTTGGCTATCATATTGTTTGTTGAAAATCTCCATGCCATCGTACCCAAACATGCTCTGATGGGGACCAAACTTTGCAAGCATGGGGAGGGGACCCACCCCCACATGCTTGCAAAGTTTGGTCACAATCAGAACATGTTTGGATTGGTAATTGGCGCCCAGTGCGGGTTTTTGAAGTCTCTTGGTGCTTAAGAGGCCATGGAAAATCCGGGCCTTCCCCATACCATCGTACCCAAACATGCTCCGATGGGGACCAAACTTTGCAAGCATGTGGGGGTGGGTCCCCCCCACATGCTTGCAAAGTTTGGTCCCCATCAGAGCATGTTTGGATTGGCAATTTGGCGCCCAGTGCGGGTTTTTCAAGTCTCTTGGTGCTTAAGAGGCCATGGAAAATCCGGGCCTTCCCCATACCATCGTACCCAAACATGCTCCGATGGGGACCAAACTTTGCAAGCATGTGGGGGTGGGTCACCCCCACATGCTTGCAAAGTTTGGTCACAATCAGAGCATGTTTGGATTGGCAATTGGCGCCCAGTGCGGGTTTTTCAAGTCTCTTGGTGCTTAAGAGGCCATGGAAAATCCGGGCCTTCCCCATACCATCGTACCCAAACATGCTCCGATGGGGACCAAACTTTGCAAGCATGTGGGGGTGGGTCCCCCCCACATGCTTGCAAAGTTTGGTCCCCATCAGAGCATGTTTGGATTGGCAATTGGCGCCCAGTGCGGGTTTTTCAAGTCTCTTGGTGCTTAAGAGGCCATGGAAAATCCGGGCCTTCCCCATACCATCGTACCCAAACATGCTCCGATGGGGACAAAACTTTGCAAGCATGTGGGGGTGGGTCCCCCCCACATGCTTGCAAAGTTTGGTCCCCATCAGAGCATGTTTGAATTGGCAATTGGCGCCCAGTGCGGGTTTTTCAAGTCTCTTGGTGCTTAAGAGGCCATGGAAAATCCGGGCCTTCCCCATACCATCGTACCCAAACATGCTCCGATGGGGACCAAACTTTGCAAGCATGTGGGGGTGGGTCCCCCCCACATGCTTGCAAAGTTTGGTCACAATCAGAGCATGTTTGGATTGGCAATTGGCGCCCAGTGCGGTTTTTCAAGTCTCTTGGTGCTTAAGAGGCCATGGAAAATCCGGGCCTTCCCCATACCATCGTACCCAAACATGCTCCGATGGGGACCAAACTTTGCAAGCATGTGGGGGTGGGTCCCCCCCACATGCTTGCAAAGTTTGGTCACAATCAGAGCATGTTTGGATTGGCAATTGGCGCCCAGTGCGGGTTTTTCAAGTCTCTTGGTGCTTAAGAGGCCATGGAAAATCCGAACCTTCCCCATACCATCGTACCCAAACATGCTTCGATGGGGACCAAACTTTGCAAGAATGTGGGGGTGGGTCCCCCCCACATGCTTGCAAAGTTTGGTCCCCATCAGAGCATGTTTGGATTGGCAATTTGGCACCCACCAGTGCGGGTTTTTCAAGTCTCTTGGTTCTTAAGAGGCCATGGAAAATCCGGGCCTTCCCCATACCATCGTACCCAAACATGCTCCGATGGGGACCAAACTTTGCAAGCATGTGGGGGTGGGTCCCTCCCACATGCTTGCAAAGTTTGGTCCCCATCAGAGCATGTTTGGATTGGCAATTGGCGCCCAGTGCGAGTTTTTTCAAGTCTCTTGGTGCTTAAGAGGCCATGGAAAATCCGGGCCTTCCCCATACCATCGTACCCAAACATGCTCCGATGGGGACCAAACTTTGCAAGCATGTGGGGGTGGGTCCCCCCCACATGCTTGCAAAGTTTGGTCACAATCAGAGCATGTTTGGATTGGCAATTGACGCCCAGTGCGGGTTTTTCAAGTCTCTTGGCGCTTAAGAGGCCATGGAAAATCCGGGCCTTCCCCATACCATCGTACCCAAACATGCTCCGATAGGGACCAAACTTTGCAAGCATGTGGGGGTGGGTCTCCCCCACATGCTTGCAAAGTTTGGTCCCCATCAGAGCATGTTTGGATTGGCAACTAGCGCCCAGTGCGGGTTTTTCAAGTCTCTTGGTGCTTAAGAGGCCATGGAAAATCCGGGCCTTCCCCATACCATCGTACCCAAACATGCTCCGCCGATGGGGACCAAACTTTGCAAGCATGTGGGGGTGGGTCCCCCCAACATGCTTGCAAAGTTTGGTCCCCATCAGAGCATGTTTGGATTGGCAATTAGCGCCCAGTGCGAGTTTTTCAAGTCTCTTGGTGCTTAAGAGGCCATGGAAAATCCGGGCCTTCCCCATACCATCGTACCCAAACATGCTCCGATGGGGACCAAACTTTGCAAGCATGTGGGGGGGGGGTCCAAACTTTGCAAGCATGTGGGGGGGGGACCCCCCCCCACATGCTTGCAAAGTTTGGTCCCCATCGGAGCATGTTTGGGTACGATGGTATGGGGAAGGCCCGGATTTTCCATGGCCTCTTAAGCACCAAGAGACTTGAAAAACTCGCACTGGGCGCTAATTGCCAATCCAAACATGCTCTGATGGGGACCAAACTTTGCAAGCATTTGGGGGGGACCCACCCCCACATGCTTGCAAAGTTTGGTTCCCATCGGAGCATGTTTGGGTACGATGGTATGGGGAAGGCCCGGATTTTCCATGGCCTCTTAAGCACCAAGAGACTTGAAAAACCCGCACTGGGCGCCAATTGCCAATCCAAACATGCTCTGATGGGGACCAAACTTTGCAAGCATGTGGGGGGGACCCACCCCCACATGCTTGCAAAGTTTTGTCCCCATCGGAGCATGTTTGGGTACGATGGTATGGGGAAGGCCCGGATTTTCCATGGCCTCTTAAGCACCAAGAGACTTGAAAAACCCGCACTGGGCGCCAATTGCCAATCCAAACATGCTCTGATGTGGACCAAACTTTGCAAGCATGTGGGGGGGACCCACCCCCACATGCTTGCAAAGTTTGGTCCCCATCGGAGCATGTTTGGGTACGATGGTATGGGGAAGGCCCGGATTTTCCATGGCCTCTTAAGCACCAAGAGACTTGAAAAACCCGCACTGGGCGCCAAATTGCCAATCCAAACATGCTCTGATGGGGACCAAAGTTTGCAAGCATGTGGGGGGGACCCACCCCCACATACTTGCAAAGTTTGGTCCCCATCGGAGCATGTTTGGGTACGATGGTATGGGGAAGGCCCGGATTTTCCATGGCCTCTTAAGCACCAAGAGACTTGAAAAACCCGCACTGGGCGCCAATTGCCAATCCAAACATGCTCTGATGGGGACCAAACTTTGCAAGCATGTGGGGGGGACCCACCCCCACATGCTTGCAAAGTTTGGTCCCCATCGGAGCATGTTTGGGTACGATGGTATGGGGAAGGCCCGGATTTTCCATGGCCTCTTAAGCACCAAGAGACTTGAAAAACCCGCACTGGGCGCCAATTGCCAATCCAAACATGCTCTGATTGTGACCAAACTTTGCAAACATGTGGGGGGGACCCACCCCCACATGCTTGCAAAGTTTGGTCCCCATCGGAGCATGTTTGGGTATGATGGTATGGGGAAGGCCCGGATTTTCCATGGCCTCTTAAGCACCAAGAGACTTGAAAAACCCGCACTGGGCGCCAAATTGCCAATCCAAACATGCTCTGATGGGGACAAAACTTTGCAAGCATGTATGCTTGCAAAGTTTGGTCCCCATCGGAGCATGTTTGGGTACGATGGTATGGGGAAGGCCCGGATTTTCCATGGCCTCTTAAGCACCAAGAGACTTGAAAAACCCGCACTGGGCGCCAATTGCCAATCCAAACATGCTCTGATTGTGACCAAACTTTGCAAGCATGTGGGGGGGACCCACCCCCACATGCTTGCAAAGTTTGGTCCCCATCGGAGCATGTTTGGGTACGATGGTATGGGGAAAGCCGGGATTTTCCATGGCCTCTTAAGCACCAAGAGACTTGAAAAACCCGCACTGGGCGCCAATTGCCAATCCAAACATGCTCTGATGGGGACCAAACTTTGCAAGCATGTGGGGGGGACCCACCCCCACATGCTTGCAAAGTTTGGTCCCCATCGGAGCATGTTTGGGTACGATGGTATGGGGAAGGCCCGGATTTTCCATGGCCTCTTAAGCACCAAGAGACTTGAAAAACCCGCACTGGGCGCCAATTGCCAATCCAAACATGCTCTGATGGGGACCAAACTTTGCAAGCATGTGGGGGGGACCCACCCCCACATGCTTGCAAAGTTTGGTCCCCATCGGAGCATGTTTGGGTACGATGGTATGGGGAAGGCCCGGATTTTCCATGGCCTCTTAAGCACCAAGAGACTTGAAAAACCCGCACTGGGCGCTAATTGCCAATCCAAACATGCTCTGATGGTGACCAAACTTTGCAAGCATGTGGGGGTGGGTCCCCTCCCCATGCTTGCAAAGTTTGGTCACCATCAGAGCATGTTTGGGTATGATGGCATGGAGATTTTCAACAAACAATATGATAGCCAAAGTGTTAAAAAATATAATAAAATCAAGAACATCAACTAAAATGTAATGATACTCAATAATGAGAAAACTCATAATGATATAAACATCAAATAAGTACATCAGAATGAAAATGAGCTACCACAGCTAGTCTGAGGTTAGTCACTGCCCAAAAATCTAAGTACAATGTAAGTGAGCTAACCCAGCTAGTCTGAGTTTAGTCACTATCAAGATAGAGATCTAGTCAGCAGCACCCTCTCTAGCTCTCAACTGCTCTAGAATGCTCTCATGGTCATCCACTCGAAGCCGAAAACGAGGGTGAGAACTGTGTTTTCGGCTCTGTACTCGAACAAGAGTGAGCCTGGTAGCAACCACTAGATGAGAGAACTGAAATGCCTCTAACTCCCACTTCCACTGCTGGAACTCAAGACTCCCCCGCCGATGAAGTCAAATCTGCTGGTAGAACCGGCCTGCCACAATCATGCTATGGGCGTCATAAGAAAACCCATGATCATCCACTGTATCCTGGTCAAGCATGCACTTTGGCCTAGTGCAACTCATCAGATAGTAGTCTACTCCCTCGCTATTTCCCTCACTGGCAATAACAGCAAATACATCACCCTCCTGTAGCAAATCTGTCAGGTCATCATAACTGACCATGAACGCAGGACCTGTGTGCTCATCAGACACCACTGGATGTGAAGGATGCTCGGGGGAGAGGAATGTCTGTATCCATGCATCTGCCCATCCTCTCGAGGCACAATGTGACCAATCGCCATCCATACATGCTCCACAGAAGCATGCAAACCGTCGTGTGTAAATCGTGGGGGCCGCCATGCACGTGCTCCTGATGGAATGTAAGCCCAAGGTGCCAGGTACTGTGTCACAATCATGGGAGGCTCTGCGGTCAATCGTGCCACCATCCACATGCCAAAAAAATCTCCTGACAATCCGAGCATCACGTCTGGGGTACGATGATGTTGCACTCCCACACAAATGTTGGGAGCACCACTCGACTACGTGGCCCGCATCTCTGAACCGCTGAGCATCCTGTCGCAGCTGATGACGCCTCAAGGCACGTTTCACACACGCGCCTGCACCATCATGCTCACCCTTCCCGTGACCAGTCTCAAAGAATGACCAAATCACTGGGATACTAGACTGCACATGCCACCTATAAATCCATAAAAGATAGTCTTAGTTATTGTTTTCTTTAAGATGTTCTAGTGAATTTAGTTTAATTGTAAATGTAAGAAAGCCATAAGTACAACCTGTAGAGCCAATAGAATTGACGTGATGACTTGAACTGTGCGCCACAACCATCCGACCAAACCCATCCTCGCTGGACATGTCTGATCCCACAATCTCCTAAAAAATCGTCATGGAGACGAAAACAGTGTTGCACAAAATGTGCATCATGTGAACGATCATCACTGATATAGAAATGATACTCTCGAATAATGACACGGGTCTCGGGGGTACTCGCTATCCCATCTACATGAGCCTCTGCATGTCGATAGCTAATGTGGACCAAAATAGCAACCTGGTGAGGGAAGCAATACATACGTTTAGGACACAAAAAATCAATTAAGTAATGTAGCTCAAACATAAAACAAATATTACAAAATATAACCATTACCTGCTCTGAGAAGTAATACTCAGATTGTATCTCCTGAAAAGGTGTGAAAGTGTAGTTCTCTGCAAAATCAATCACAGAGACGACCACACCAATAGGAAACTCTGCTAGGCATGCTCGGAATTGACGATCCTGCCACTTGGCACAATGACTGTGCCGTATGTAGGGGTAGATCTGCTCCCTAAATGTGGCTGTGAAGTGACAACGTGGTGTATGTTTGTCCACGAGCTGCAACTTCCTGGACTGTCCACCACTCTGGAGCTGGTGTGTCACATACTCATAACGTTGCCATGCCACTATCTCTTGGTCACTTGCATCAAGATCTACCATCTGTAGATGTGCAAGTGAACCACATGATGTGCAATTGCTCTCCACACAAGGCATCCTATGGAACTGGGCATCCTCCGTGCGTGCACACAAAAGAGAGTGGATGAAATCACGTGGACTACGAGGCAACTCTCTATGCCCACTAAGAGAACGGAACACATCATAAAAAAGATTGAACTCAACATGGTAGCGACAACAACACGTGTCACGCTGACGTGAGTACCTCACAAACCAAGGCTTACACCCCTCAAATGACCTTTGCCCAATTTTAAGCTCTGGATACGAAGCCACAAACTGAGAATACAACTCAGTTTGGGACATTTCAAGAAAGCAAGCACCGTGCTCAATGAACACTCCTCTTGTCACTCTCTTACGCAAAGCTTTCTTGAAAACTAGCGATGCACGACAATTCTCCTCCCAAAAACTTTCTATCAAGGTTCTAGTGGTTTCATCTAGTAGGCGATCATGCCTAGCTACACGACCACTACTCGCCCACATAGCACCAACCTCATTGGCATCTAAACTTTGTCGCCTAATAGACCCAACTCTAAGTGCGTGTGGTGCTATGGAAAGGATGCGAGATGTGGCACTAACCTTACCCTTCATTTGGGAGCTACTTATGGCTGCCACAATAGCCCGTCGAGCAGCCAAAGCGTCCGCAGAGTTCCTCTTCTTGTTAACTATATAGGAATGACGAACACTTTGTAGCACCGCCATGCCAGCTCTCCTCTCTCTTCGACCTCCAATGTCGGAAAGCGCCCTGCAGACAGTTGGCCATGTTGGGCAGATCAATCAAAGCATCAAGCACACATGCCTGTGATGAAGACGTGAGGTCTTTGAAATAGGATTGGAAGATTGCATGGGCACGACGATGTGCCCCTGACTTTGATAGTTCTTTCCTATCCACACGAAGGGCGCCCAAAGGAGGGGGGGTGGGTTCTTGTAGAAGAGAGGACTCAAGAAGGGCGGGTTCATGTGGATTATCTAAACTAAGGGGTAGTGGGGGGGAAGAGGGCGAAGGGAGAGGAAGTGGAAGAGGAGGAGCAAGGCTTGGATCATCGCCAACGGAAGGTGTTGCTCGTTGACGTGCTCTCCACTCTCTCTTTCTCTCACGAGCTACCCTTCTCCTCTCCTCCTCTTGAACTTGGTGGATGGGGGGGAGTCTAGTCCTATCACGTTTCCGACTCCTACGACTTTGAGAACCCATTCTCAAGGAAGCTAAGAGAGAAAATATTATAAAGGCTCAATGATGGGATAGTACTACAGATAAGTGTGGGATAGTACTAGAGATGTGTGATTATATAGGAAAAATAGGTTATCCACTTCAAATCTCACTGGATTTCCTATCTAAGATTGATTGGATAACTAAGATAAACATAAAGATATTTAAAGATAAACTATTATCCACTTAAAAATTAATATTATTTATAATATTTATTAACAAGTCTAAATATTTATCATTACTAGATATATAAATATATCTTTAAAGAAATCTTTTATTTTATAATTATATAACTGCTTTTTTTAAATAAAGTATTTTTTTTATATTTTATTCAAAGGTTTATTCTACATAAAAAATTTTCAAGAAATATAAAAATAAAAAATTTATTTTTTTTAAAATTAATAATATGATATTTAATAATATTTTTATTGATCTAATCCCAAAATATAATCCTTTTAAATTAGTGATTTTAAATTCTTTTATTTAATAAGTTATATATATTTTATTATTTAAATTTCTATATTCTATTTCTCTAAATTACTAAATTAACTTTTCTAAAAATATGTTTTTGAAAAAAGAGGGGAGGTGGGAAGGAGATGCCACGTGTCACAAGCGTGCATGACACGTGGCATTCTCTTGACATGTGGCACTATTATGGTTGATGTGGCATGCCATGTCACCATGTGCGAGGTGGCATGCAAAGGTGGCAAGATGATGTGGCATTAATGATGACTAGGATGATGAGGTGGGGAGTCAACTAGGTTGACCATGTTGACATGGAGGGTGGAGGTGGCAAGCTGAGGTGGCAAGCTGCTTATGTGGATCCTCTCGATGCTCACGTGGACATAAAGTGGCATGCATATATAAGGTTTGGGCCTACCCAAGCCTCACACATGGAATGAAACCTAAGCTGTGAAGTTTACCAAGCCTAGATTTCCAAACCTAACTAGGATTGGTTTTAGACTTGAAAAGGGGAGAGTGGACACAATATGGGAATTTTCACTTGGGAGGATTGAAAATGGACCTTCCCATACTCAAATCAAGCCAAATTTTTTTTGATAAATTCATGGCAACAAGAGTATTGATCCCTTGAGTTTTTAGATTGAAAGATTCAATATTTAATTTTCTAGAATTAAATTACTATTGATTTAATGGGCCTCTGACAGTCATAATAAATTTTCCAAAGTAAATCTACACAAATCAAACCGTTAGATTTGTAATTTTATCTTATACCCACATTATACTAATCTTTCCCAATCGAATCATCACTAGATCCATACAATTTGAGCATTTTAAATGGTAGATGTGGTGGGAGGATAAAATAGTATGTTTTTTAACAATTCTAATATCTTTTAAATAATATAGAAAATAGTAGAACACATCAAAAATTACTCGATAAATCAAGTTAAGCTCTATGTTATTTGTATTTGTGATATGCAAAGTGGGAACATCGTATGAGTAATAATGTAAAAGTTATAGGCAATTTACTCACATTCACTATACCTGTCTAAACCTAGGACAAGGCCTGTATACAAACTTGGTTCCCAAAGAAAAGGGGATTTGCAATTATTGGATATTCGATCAGATTATAGTTTTAGGTGCCCAACTTTGCATATGATGTTTCATTAGAAGACCTTGAAGTGAAACTCCTTGGCTAACTATGAGAGATTGGCTATTCTTCTTGAAAAAATGCCTGTTTTTCAGCTAAAGCCAAGGGCGCCCATGACATGAAACTAGATAACCTCATCTTGCAACCACCCATATATATAGCTTCACACATAGAAAAGAAAAGAGAAAAACAAACAATAGTAAAAAGAGCAAGAGCACAAAAAGAGGAGAAATATCCGTATACAATCAAGAACTAGATTGACCTGTCTCACAACCTACTGATGCTACATCTGTGTTTGCAGATATGGCAGATGCACGATCATCATACACTTCATCCACTCCCACCTTTGGTGAGAGGTATCATCTGTACCTTTCTCAAAAATTTCACATGTGCTATCCTGTAATTGAAACTGAATGGGATCATATAGATGTACTAGCCAGAGAGAAAAATGTTGAGGAATTAGAATGGCTAATTCGCCTATTGACCATAACTGACCCCTACTCCGTAGAGGACATATCCCCGATAGCCCAATGCTTTCCTTTTCCACAAGATGAATATCCTCGCATGGTTACATTCTTGATGAGTTTATGTGGATGGGAAAATGAAAAGGAAATATCTGACAATGATGAATGGATGGATGAAACTCATGGCACTACTGAGGTTGACTTTATTTATTTGGATGATGCGGATAGAGGCTTAGCCTTAGGGCTAGAGCCAGGACTCTACAACATCCTCTTACCGTATCCTCAATAGTAGTGTGGTTATTGGTAGGTAGGTTAGTGTTTTCAAGTTTTTTCTAGTTTGGATTCCTTAAACGAGTGTTTAATTTTTCACACTGATGTGCCTCTCGAGGTATAGTGCTTGTTAGTCGATTGTACAGGTTAAAAAGTTTGAGGTGGGTTCGCTTTCAAGTCCTGAGATTGCCGCAACATTCATCAAAATATATCTACATCAAATTGCAAGCTGTCTCGTCAAATCAAGGAGATCTCCAATTTCAGGTGTAATTCTTCCATGCCCACTCTCTTTAATTTTTTACTGTTCAATTAATTGCATGAACTATAATGCATGACCACATGGAAATTGTCAATGTACTACTTAGTTTTTGAAGTTGCCTGACGTACTAGTGTCAATCATTAATGAGTTTAACCTTATTGGATATATTCTTGAGAATGCATGCAGTCTTTAGTTAACCTTGGAATACGATTGTCTTAGGTCTAGGATCAAACCATCTTAATGTTTGACACCTGGCCATGTGTGTGTTGACCTCTAGGACATAGTTTTACCCTTTGTCGAAAGGATGTAAGACAAATTATAGTTCAGGAGTGAAGATCAAAAGAAATTTATTTGAAAAAAAAAAGCCTACAATAAATGGCAATACAAGTCTATGATGTGCTTTAATGTTGGCCTATCGCCTTATTGATACTTGGTAGGCGAGGAGTATTCTACTCCAGACCAATGCCTTGGTTGGTAGGGGGTAGCCTTGCCTAAGGTGAACTAATAGATTCCTGGATAATGCCTTGTGTTAAACATGGTACCAGGATCGATGTTAGTTTTACCTTAGGAAGGTCGCCATTGTGTGTAAAAATTGTCACGTGCATTTTTTTTTAAAAAAAGGCAAAAGGCTCCTGTAACTCTGATGTTTCTTGTGTCCCTAGGTTCATGGTATTAACTTGTTCTTAGAGTAGACACAGTGTGGTCATCTGTTTATTTATTAAGCTTAGTTATTTTTCTTGACTTAGGCCAGTTATAAACCTTGATTAACCTTTGACACCTTGCTAACTCTTGATTTACTTTCAATAATTTTAAACTTCTGTTAATTTGCTACACTAGCTCATTCATGTGATCCTTAAGCTAAGTTCTCATAGCAACATCCATTGTGGTCTAACATGCTTGAATTTATACAGTTTATATCTTTTGAATTCCAGCATACTTTCACTCTACTTCCCTGTTTTGCAGACGCTCTACCACAACAACCCTATCGAGCTTACCATAGCTTCGGAGGACGGAATCTACATCAGGAAGGGGGGCATGTTAACCTATGATGACGGACACTAAGATGTACTATGTTTTACGTCATTAATTTAAATATTCTGAGTCATGGGCCGGGCTTGTCGGCACCATATGTTAAGGATGAAGGGATTGGGTGATCGCCGATGAGAGGCGTACCTTGAATATCAGTAGGATAAGGGTTAGGGTCGACCGGCCATGTATGGGCGCCCAAGTGTGAACGGCCAAGTCACCTATAAGAGTCAAATGTAACCCTAAAATCCTCATTCTCATGTGTTGTGAATACAAGAGTGCTGTTGCCTTATCTCCTTGGTTTCCTTCTCCTGCGTGTGTGTGTGTGAGAGAGAGATAGAGAGAGTGAGAGAGCGATCGAGCGCACTGGGTAGCGGCACGGCGGCGACGGCGAGGCGGTAGAGCGGCGCGACGGTGGCTCCTCCTTCACGGCTGTGACGCGGGAATCCTTCACGGCGGCACTCAAGCGGTGAGTGACACACCTTTTGCATTCTGTTTTGAGCTTGCCTTCCTGGTTGTATGCTTGCAGCCATTCGTGGCACGCGTACGGTGTTTGTCGACAAGTCCCCAGCTACGACCTGTGCGGCAAAAGCACACAACCTACCTACTTCCCTATTGCTGCACATGCACAGCCTACACCTACAGCTCGAGTTTTCCTTCCACCTTAACTCATCCCTCAAGGGTGCTCGATCAATCAAGTCTCCCTCCCTAAGGTCAGCACTTCTTGCTTTCTTCCCTCTTTCATAGTTTCATGTCTTCTTTCAAGCTATCATGGAAAGCTTGGAAACAGTTTCATGTGAGCTTCTCTCCTTTCCCCTCTCTTCTTTTCTCCTTCCCCTCTCTTTCCTCTCCCTTTCTCTAATCCTAGCCTAATGCATAGAGCTCTAATAGAGAGCTTTAATGGAGAGCTCTCCATCAAAGCTTTCTATTAAGCATTCTATGCATTAAGCTAGGGTTTAGGCTTAACATAAACTAGTTTTTCTATTCACTTATGCATTAAGAGTAGGGTTAAGGGTTCTCACCTATTTTTCCTCTTGTTTTTCTTGCTTACTAATCTGTTAATGAGGACTAAATTTTTTATTTATTATGTTTCTTTTTTGTGAGTGAGCAAGGTTTTGGGCATAACCTCTCATACAGTAAGCCCTCTTTCTTCATTTTTGCTTCTTGTCTTTGTGTCTTTGCACCCTTGGGTGTGCCAAGGATTAGGATTACGTCAATAGGCAATAGGCTTCTTTATTCATAGCCCTTTTATGCGACGAGGCTAGGCTATGCATAAAGCCTATGCATAGCCCTCTTATGCAATAGGGCTTATGCATAGGCCTTATGGAATAGGGCTTATGCATAGGCCTTATGCATAGGGCTATGCATAGGGCATGCATAAGCCCTATGCATAGTCCTCTTATGTAATAGGGCTAGGCTATGCATAGGGCTTATCCATAGCCCTCTTATGTAATAGGGCTAGGCTATGCATAGGGCTTATTCATAGCCCTCTTATATGCAATAGGGCTCATGCATAGGGCTATGCATAGGCCTTATGCAATAGGGCTTGTGCATAGGGCTATGTATGGTGTATGCATAAGCCTTATGCATAGCTTTATAAGGTATCTTATGCAATAGTGCTTATGCATAGCCTTATGCATATATCTTATGCATAGGGCTATGCATAGGCCTATGCATAGGGCTATGCATAGGCCTTATGCATAGGGTATGCATAAGCCCTATGCATAGCCCTCTTATGCAATAGGGCTAGGCCTTATGCATAGGGTATGCATAAGCCCTATGCATAGCCCTCTTATGCAATAGGGCTAGGCTATGCATAGCCCTCTTATGCAATAGCGCTTATGCATAGCCTTATGCATAGGCTATACATAGCCCTCTTATGCAATGGGGCTATGCATAGGCCCTATGCATAGCTCTCTTATGCATAGGCCGTAACTAATGAACTAATGTTTTGATTTATTATGATCTTTTGTAGGTCTATTCAAGCGAACAACCTCCAAAGGCATAGGCCATGCATACGATTCATACGGATTTATTATGATCTTTTGATTTATTATGATCTTTTGTAGGTCTATTCAAGCGAACAACCTCCAAAGGCATAGGCCATGCATACGATTCATACGGATTCGGCTTGTAGTGGTAAGCCCTCTTTGTTTATGCTTCTTCTCTTTGTGTTTTGCACCCTTAGGTGCCGGGGATTAGGTTTAGGTCAAGAGCATATGGCCTATCCATACGGCATACGGCCTATGCATAAGGCCTATGCATACGGCATACGGCCTACACATAGGCTGTACGCATAGGACTTATGCATAGGCCGTATACATACGGCCTATACATATGCTGTATGCATACGACATATGACCTATGCATAGGCTGTATGCATAGGCCATATGCATAGTCCATATGCATATACGGGGCCTATGGCCTACGCATAGGCCGTACGCATAGTCTGTACGCATAGGCCTTATGTGTAGGCCGTATACATAGGCCATATGCCATATGCATACACTGTATGTATAGACTATATGGTATATGGCCTACGCATAAGCCATATGCATAGGCCCTATGCGGCATTGCATAGGCCTTATGACGTATACATAGGTCGTACGACATACGGCCTATGTTTAGGTTGTATGCGTATGGCCTACGCATAGGCCATACAGCCTATGTATGGGTCATAATGCGTATGGCCTATGCATAGGCCTTATGCATACGGCCTATGTATGGGTCGTAATGCGTATGGCCTTATGCATAGGCCGTATGCGTATGGCCTATGCATACGGCCTACGCATAGGCCATACATATATGGCCTTATGCATACGATTGTACGTATAAGCCATACGCATAGGCTGTATGCATACGGCCTATACATAGGCCATACGCATAGGCCTTATGCATACGGCATACAACCTACGCATAGGCCATATGCATAGGCTATATGCATACGGCCTTATGCATAGGGCCTTGTGCATAGGCCGTACGCATAGGCCGTATGCATAGGCCGTATGCGTATGGCTTATACGCATAGGTCATACACATACAACCTATGCATACGGAATATGGCCTATGCATATAGACTACACATAGGCCATATACATAGGCCTTATGCATAGTGATATGGGGCATTGTTATATGCCATCTAGAATGTTGCTTATGTTAGGTTAGGAGTGGTTATCCGCCGGCGCAAGTAGGTGGTTATAGTGAAGGGGGAGCCCTGGATCTTCTCACTATCCTTCTCTTGCAAAAGAGGAGTTGCATTTGGCTTTAATAGTGGGGAGCGTGTGGAAAGTACTTAGAAGCTATCATCCGAAAGGGGCACTGTCCATCCTGCTTATCTAAGCAATATTGTAGGAGGTCGTGTAACAGTGTCCTAATATCACAAGTTATATTTTTTGTCTAAGCTTGTGTTGTTGTGTTCTCTTGGTTGGCTTGAAATTGTCAAGGTAAGTGGCCTTATTCATTCAACCTCATGTTTATTGCACCCTTGGGTGTCGGGTTTAGGAAATGGACTTATGCATAGAGATATGGGGCATTGTTACATGCCATCTAGAATGCTGCTTATGTCAAGTTAGGAGTGGTTATCCGCAAGTAGGTGGTTATAATGGAGGGGGAGCCCTTAATCTTCCCACTATCCTTTTCTTGCAAAAGAGGAGCTGCCTTTGGCTTTAATAGTGAGCATGTGGAAAGTCCTCAGAAGCTATCATCCGAAAGGGGCACTATCGACCCTGCTTGTCTAAGCAGTACTATAGGAGGTCTTCACAATGTTCTAATATCACATGTGGTATTCTTTGTCTAAGCTTTAAGTATGGCTTGGGTTAGAGCAATCGTGTTTGTTGCCTATGCATGTATGTAGTAGCAATGTCGATCGACCCATCCACAAGATCTCGATGTGGCCAATCTGCTATCCATTATAAATGAACGATAAATATGAGCAGTAAGCTTGGTCGCAGTTTACACAGACACAGGCATGGTTCCATTAAACCTTTTCACATACACAAAGTTAATCTTTTATGCATTCTATTTATATGCAGACAAGCTTATAGTCTGGCCAGTTGATGCCATGGGAGCAGACTACCCCACTTGGCTAGTTGACATTGTGGGGGCAATCTACTCCACTTGCTCAGTCTCGAGGAAGACCACGCCTTATATTTTAATCTTATATGCAGACAAGCTTATAGTCTGGCCAGTTGATGCCATGGGAGCAGACTACCCCACTTGGCTAGTTGACATTGTGGGGGCAATCTACCCCACTTGCTCAGTCTCGAGGAAGACCACGCCTTTGATCTGCGTGGGGTTGAGTGGTGCAGGCCCATCACAATATGGTTGTGATGATCCTACACCACCTTTCTCTACTAGACCCACCCTCGCTCCCTCATGTCCATCTTCACCACGAGACGATGGCGTAGTAGGGAGATTAGGGGGTAGTAGACATGCTAGATGGGGGCAGCAGGCTACTTTTGCTTTGGGTGGCAAAAGCAGCACTAGGTCTCCCGATGCGTCTCCCCAACAGGGGGGCTCTTCATCTACATACTGTGAGCCAGCCCCCAGAAGACCCATTCCACCGTTCAATCCATGCCTCCTACCATACACCATGGATGCGGATGGTGCCCTTGTGATGGATGCATGAGGAAAACAAGTCATGAATCATATGCATGTACTTGCAAACCTGGAGTTCGTGAGCTCCTTCAAAAAGTGGAAAGCACAAGATGAACTTTCTAAGCAATATGTTATCGATGTGATTAAGTTGGAGGTCCCCGTGCCACATGCGGGTCTTTGCTTCTCCAAGGAGTGGATGAAGCGACACATCAAGCTTTTTCTCTCTAATAGGAGAGTAAATATCAAGAGAGCAGCAAAGAATAATTTGGAGAAGCCTAGCATGTGTATGGCCAAGGAGTGGAGGCACACACACAGTTTCATGAGAAAGCACCCAGGTGCTTTTCAACAACAAGTGGAGGTGAGTGCTTCCCAACTATGGAAGCGAGGGGCTTTGCACTTCGGCTCTATGGTGGGAAATCCTCCTTTCTTGCTCGTTTCATAAGTATCATTTCTTCTCTCCTTTCATTTCTTTCATTTCATTTTGTACTATATTGTTTTTTTGAAATAATTTTATATTTTCTTAATTGTTTTTTGTAGAGGGAGGTTGTTGGGCATGACCCAACAAAGGAGGAATATGACTATGGGTATAGAGCCCCCATCTGCAATTGTGGGTGTGGACGTGTACGCGAGGTGTACACTTGGATGAGTCCATTTTGGGGACTCAAGCTAATGAGGTAATGTGTTACCTAAACCATTCTCTTTTGTACGTATAATTGTATTTTAATGCTCTTGCTTACCTTACGCTTGATGGCATGTATGTAGGATGAAGGGGAAAAAGAAGAGGAGGATCCAAATTATTAGCGTGAAGAAGCAAGTAAAGAGGACAAGGAATCGGATGATGAAGATCACTTGGAATCCGATGAGGATTACAATTAGACACCTCTTCATTGTTAAAACTTTATGTATATATGGCCAAAGGCCCAACAGTTTCTAATATATAACTACTTTTTGGACTTAATTGCATTCTCCACAATGTATGCGTTTCTTATATTTGTGGTTGTGTTACAAATCTAAAACTGTGACTCTGTTTTAATTAAAAAAAAGAGCTGGGACACAGACTGGGGAGTCCTGTGCAGACTCCTCAGCCTGGTGCCCCAGCTCTTTTTTTGCTGTGCAAAGCATTCATTGCTTAGCACAACGAAAATATAAGTCGCTTCTCTAAGCAGTGAAAATAGCAACGAAAATATTGTTATTGTGAGCAACAAACCCGTTGTGCAATGAAAATAGCAGTGTTTTAGTGAAAATGGCCTGACAGCTAGCTACCCTTCTAGTTATAAAAACGTTGCTATTTTTGCTACAAGACCCTCATTCTATTGTAGTGGTTGAGACCTTCTACAATATTACTTAGACAAGCAGGGTGGACAGTGCCCCTTTTGGATGATAGCTTCTGAGGACTTTCCACATGCTTCCCACTATTAAAGCCAAAGGTAAAAGATCGAAAACTCCCCCTCCACTATAACCGTGGACCCACTAGTGAACAACCACTCCTAACTTGACTTAACCAGTATTCTAAATGGCCTACAATAATGCACCATATCTCTATGCATAAGCCTGAACTCGGCACCCATCAAGGGTGCAATAAACATGAGGTTGCATGAATAAGAGAGCTTACCTCGAGAATGTCAAGCTAAAGGAGAAGACAACAATGTAAGACCTACAAAACATAACATGAGAAAAAGTGATTAGTTTCATATTTAAACTTCATGTATGCATAGCACTACACATTAGGCTTATCTATAAGGCATATGTATAGGCTATAGGCTTATGCATACAGCATAAGCCTTAACTATAAGCATAGGGCTTATGCATAAGCCTTAAGCCTTAAGCATAGGGCTTATGCATAAGCCTTAACCATAAGCCTTAAGCCTTAACCATAGGACTTATGCATAAGCCTTAGCCATAGGACTTATGCATAAGCCTTAGCCATAAGCATAGCTCTTATCTATAAGCCTTATGCATAGGCCTTAAATTAAGGACTTAAGGCTTATGCAAAGGCCTTAAGAATAGTCTTATGCATAAGCCTTAAGCCTTAAGCATAAGCTTATGCATAAGCCTTAAGCTTTAAGCATACTTATGCATAAGGGCATAAGGCTTATGCATAGGCCTTAAGCATAAGCATAAGGCTTATGCATAGACAACATGGAGTGGAAAAACATCACAAGGGCTAGTCATGCCCATCCTCTCCCTCTCCTTTCTCCTCATAATGCAATGGGCTGACCAATTCAGATGATGCAACCTTTCTACCCTCACATGCATCCATCAAGTTGTAACCATCAACTGGGCCAATTATCTTCAACAAGGAACTCCACATTGTCTGCTCCAACCCATAGGGCAAGTTGGCTACCTCTTCGCTCCTCACCAAAGTCCTCTACCATGTAGCTAGCTAGGAGGAGCTTCCCCAACATGTCCATCTCTCCAGGAAACACCACCATCCCTCCCACTATCATTAAACCACAACCTTCACCAATCATGCTCCCCTCCAGGCCTGATCCCTAGGTGAAGGAGAAGGCACGTCACAAAGTAGAAGAAGGGAAGCTTTGTCTAAGTGAGATTAATAATTAAGAACTAATTGGGCTAATAATATGTTAGATTAATGCTTTGATACAAATTGTTGGAATCATAGGGGATTATAAGCAACAACAAATGACATGACTAAGCATGATTAAGGGTAATTAGGATTTAAACACAAGTGATTTATCTAAGCAATAGTGATTAACATAATGATAGCATCATAACAAAGAAAATGAAGTGTATATTTCTCACTATGTCCACTATATAGACTAGTAGAAAGCAAAAAGTACTAAAGGAATCTCCTCAAATCACTCCTAGATTCTCCCCAAAATGTTCTCATTTTCTCATTTGTATTAGAGTACTAGAGTATATGTCTCTCTTAGTCTAAGGTGCTAATTTTCTTGAAGCCTATTCCATCAACTTTAAGCCACTAAGCATAGCCAGGGGGCATAGCATTGCTAGACATTAAGGCATTCCAACCTCGAGGAACTACAAGTAGTTTGCACGCAATGATCAAGTACAACAAACTGTTGAGATATCCAACTCAACTAGTGCTACAAAAATTGATGACCCGCCTGGGTGATAGCTTCTGCACTTATGCCACTAACATGGTTAGTGAGATTATGGTTGATATGCTACCAGCAGTGGATGACAGGTTGTATGACAGCCACTTTGGAGTACTAGAGCTATGGCATAGTTATAGTGCTAGCTCATATAGTTGAGTTCACACTATGGACCAACCATTGTATGTTATTATAGGAGGGTACTTTCCCTTATAGTATGTACTCTTATCTTTTTAGTTATATGGTTGTAGAGAAGAGAAATAGAAATCCTTCTCAAACCATTAAGCACTCTTCCTTTCTCAAACACCAATCTGAGACAAAATCACAAAATACTTTACTTGGTGATTTTTGATAGCTTCTTTGATAATGGAAAGTCTTTGTATTGTTGAAAATCTTCATTTCTAGCTTCCCACGGGCAGCTTCAAAACTCCAAATGCAAAATTCTCTTCTTGCAACTCCATTGGCAGCTTCATACTCTCTCAATGTAATGATAATGATAATGATAATGATAATGAGTGTGCTTAAGTTTTCTCATAAGAAAATGCTAAAAATATAACATATGATTAGTTAAATTAACTCTCATAAAAACTACTATACATAGATATCCACCATAATTAAGAGCCCATCCTAGCTTTGATACCATGCTAAGAATCCTAATATGGGATTGATCATGTTGTTGTCCAACATACATTAAGCGTAAATTGGGTTAAACCACACCAAGAATTCCATGCGTTGAGAGAGAGAGAGAGAGAGAGAGAGAGAGAGAGAGAGAGAGAGAGTAGCACAATCAACAGTACTTTATCACATATGGTGTATGAAAAATGAAAATAAAGGCTTATAATGTAGATAGCCATTGACCCAATATCCTTTACACATCATCATTCCATGTGGCAATCTCTATCCCACATCTTCTCACTACCATAGAATGAGGGTGTAGAAGCAAAAATAGCACCACTTTTATAACTAGAAGGGTAGGGAGATGTTGGGCTATTTTTGCTGCTAAAAAAGCTACTATTTTCACTACAATGGATTCACTGTTGTGAAAGAGCAACAAAAACAACAGCAAAATAGCATTGCTGAGCAACCAAATTTTACTGTTCATCAGCAGCCAAAGTATTACTCAGTAAAAAAAGGTGGGGTAGATTGGGGATTCTACACAGGACTCCCCAGATGTTTTTTATATTAAAATAGAGTCACACTTTTATGACACAAACATAAACATGAAAAACACATAGATTGGGAAGAATGCAAGTGAGCCCAAAATTTATTATATTTCACGAAGCATCGGGCCTTTGGCCATATATACAAAAAATATATTAATGAAGAGGTGGCTAATAGGAATCCTCATTTGATTCCAAGTGCTCATCATCACTATCTTCATCCTCCTCTTTAGTTCCTTCTACCGCTTCATGCTCATAATCTTACTCTTCCTCTTCCTCTTCTCCTTCATCCTACATACATGCCTTCAAGCACAAGGTAAGCATAGGGAAATAAAATGCAAATAGATGTAGATAAGAGAAGAATTGTTTCACTACTTACCTCATCTTCTTGAGTCCCCAAAATGGACTCGTTGAAGTGTATGCCTTGCGTATGCATCCACGCCCATAATTGCAGATAGGGGGCTCTGTAGCCATAGTCGTACACCTCCTTTTTTGGCTCATGCCTTAACAACCTCCATCTAAAAAAAATAATTAAGAAAATATACAATTAGTTAAAGAAAACAATATAGTACCAAAAAAAAGGAAAGAAAGAGAAGAAGAAATGATTAGTAAAATAGGTACTTACGAAACGAGCAATGAAGGACTTTCCTCCCAAGCTGAAGTGTGAAGCCCCTTGCTTTCATAGTCAGGAACCACTCACCATCTCTTGTTAGCTGAAAAGCATGTGGGTGCTTTCTCACAAAGCTCTGTGTGTGTGTGTCTCCACTCCTCATGCATGCAAACGCTGGGCTTTTCCAAATTATTCTTTTCCACTCTCTTGATTTTTTGCTCTCCTATTAGAGAGCAAAAGCTCGATTCTTCTCTTCATCCACTCCTCTGAGAAGAAAGGGCTGCATGTGGAATAGGAAACTCTGTAATTCTCCTTGCATTATAAGCTTAAGTACTTGTAAGACTAGAGCCTTGATTCTCCACCCAACCATATCCCAAATAGTCCCTTACCTCGTGGTTATATAGGCCTAAGTGGTGCATGACCTCCGAACTTCATGCCTTTGACCTTTCATTGGCTAGACATTGCCTTTTCCTTGTCCAATGCCTCTTCAACTACCCCTATGTCCCTTGGGCTTCCATTGTGTACCATCTACTTTCCTTTTTACTTTAACTTTAATGCCTATTAACCATTTCTTACATATTTCCTATTTGAAATCCCCTGAACCTTATTTATATGCAGCCTTTTACATATAAATAATCTTTCCTAGTCTTACCTTTTACTGTTACCTGTCAGTCTTATAACATTTCCTCCCCCTTGAGTGAAAGAAAAATTTTCATCCTAAAAAAACAAAACTGGGTAATCTCTTTTTTATTATGCCAACCTTCTCTTAAAGTTTGATCACACTCAATCTTTTAAGTATCATCAAATATCTCAAAACCTTCAAGCACAATACTTTGGAGAATGATTAGAACCTTTCCCCCTTTTAAAAGAAACACAGTTCTCATGAACTCTTTGGTTCACCTTATTGCTATCTCATAAGATAACCTTCTTTTTTTTAAGGTCTCATGCTTCACTTGTTTTCAAGAGAGTACTTTTACTCTCTTATACTAGAGCATGCTTATAGTCATAATAGAAATCTTGTTTAAAGATTTCTAAATTCTCCTTTTAAATTAAACTTAAACCATTCTTTAACTTGGAATAAGTTCTCTTTTATAAGTATTTCAGTTAGAGAAACACTTCCTTTAGTAGAGGAATATTACTTCCTTGTTCATATTCCCTTAAACTCCCTTTCTACGAGAGAGTATCTTTTTCTTTTAAGAAAACTTACTGTCCATGTAAGTGTCATTACACCATACAGATATGACACGGTGTTGTTGAACTTTATGTTATTCTTAGAACAATGAGCTTAACACCTTCTTCTAAAGTGAATACTTTATTCTGGTTGATGCTAAACATGAGGACAAACCAATATGATTATGTCCACCAACTTTGCATATGTCCTTGATCAGAGGCTTGCATGCAGTTAATGACTTTTCATTTCTCTTTTTTACTTCTCGAGTATCATGAGATCACTCAAAAGCTTTACCTAATTACCATCAACCTTTTTCTAGTGCACACTTGTATATACTAGAACCAATCTTAAGGATAACCTCCTTTTCATGAGACACAATTCTCAAATAAGATTGTTCAATTACCTTTTATTACCTTACGTACTAGTTGACCGACCTTGCATACCATAAGCAATGAAGAGTAAAGTAACCATTTACTCCCTTGGCTAATTCCTTTTACTTCTCGACCATCAATTCAATCAAGAAATTATTTTGGATGAGACAACCTCAACCTTGCTCGGTCAACTCCTTTTGATTACTCGTACGACGTTAGCATAGCATACATCACTAGGCATCCCATTTCACCTAGTTGCTCCCAAGTATCTTGAGTAACCTAGACCCTGGCTTTTAAAAGTTTGGACGTTCTTCAATTTGGATCCAGGTAATAACTTCTTTTTTTAACACTTTAATAAGTGAAACAATGTCCACATAGATATTTCTTTTTATTGGTAGACCTTTTTCAAGCAACTTATTTGCTTGATAGCTTTTATGCATATAAAGAAACAACTATAAGGTTCCTTGTACCATGTCTACCATTATGGAATCCACAAGCATAACCACTAGTAATTGTGCCTCTCTTTAATATGGATAATTTTTCTTTTAACAAGTAAGTACGTCTTATTATTTTATTTTGCAAACATATACTCATACCTTTACGATGTGATTGAAGTAGACATCACTTTATTATGTCACCACCATGAGAATTTATAGTCTTTCCTCTTTTCCAAGGATTTAGACTCTTATTTATAGATAGACAAGCTACTTTTACCAAGCATTCACTATCTTTACTATCCCAAATAAACATTGGTAACATGTTTTTATTCATGACCCAAAGTGGTACTTTTGGATGGGTCATAATTTTAAACGAATCTAAAAAGATGACATTTGAGGCACCATGACCAATCATTAAGGTTAAGCTTTGTAAATGAAGTTAACTAATAATATATGTGAATTGTACTCCATTATGAGACAATTCACGTAAATCAAGATCAAAAACTTCAGTTATTTCCAACCTTTAAGTGCTTGTACGCAACATAAACACTAAAAGAATTCAACCTTAAAGTTATTATATGTGCTCACATGAAGGTTAAACTTCGTAAATGAAGTTACATAATAATAGATGTGAATTGTACTCTATTATGAGCCAACTCACCTAAATCAAGATCAAACATAAAAATAATTAAACTTTAGGGCCAACAACTCTATGCCCCTTTGCATTCATGTGGAACTAAAACTTACGAGAAAAACCCAATTGCATTGGTTTCTCAACCATGCAAAAGATTGTTTACTATGCAAGCAAGAGTACTACACTAAGACAAGTAGACTATGACTCAAATGAGTTGCCTGGACATAAATAAAAGACTTGAGAAACAAGTCCTCAAACTGAACTCTCTAATAGTTTGCCGACACAATACATAAAAAGAGCAGGAGAAAATTTCTTGTCCATAACTTTCCAGTCCTAGTCCTATGTCAGTACCACACCCTTAATTCCATAGAAAACATTAACTATTGATTATCACTAGTACTTCACTAGTAATCAATAGTTATCAACAAACTTAATTGGTGTTCTTCACTAGTCAATTGTATTAAACATGTGACAAATCATCCTTCATACACTTGATGCAAGCATGAAAAACATATCTATGCTTCTAATCGTATGCTAAAGGCACATAATATTAAACTTCAATCTCATGCATGATCCATACATGCATGCTTATGTAGATGATCACTTGCAAAAACTCAAATGTCCACATGAGGCCAATACCAGATGTATAGAGTCTTATACATAGAGCCTTATACATAAAGCCTATGCATAGAGCCCTATACATAAATCTTTATGCATAGAGCCTTATGCATAGAGTCTTATGCGTAGAGCTATGCATATAGCCTTATGCATAAAGACTATGCATAGAGCGTTATGCATAAATCTTTATGCATAGAGCTACGCATAGAGCGTTATGTATAGAGCTACGCATAGAGACTTATGTATAGAGCTACGCATATAGCCTTATGCATAAAGCTCTACACATAGAGCCTTATGCATAAATCCTACACATAGATCCTTATGCATAAAGCCTATGCATATAGAGCTTGCAAGAGCCTATGCATAGAGCTAAACCTAAGCTAAACCTAAGCCCAACACCCAAGGGTGCAATAAAGGAAAAACATGCTGTAAGCAATCAAAAGAAGAAGAGAGCTTACTGCTCTTATGTGAAGCTGAAAGAGAGGAGTAGTGCAAGAGATGCAAAACAAAAGAGGCAACAACACAAGATTTATCTAATAGAAGAATGATTAAAGCTTTAAAAAAAGACAACATGTGATATTAGAACATTGTTGAGACCTTCTATAATACTGCTTTAGACAAGTAGGCTGGATAGTGCCCCTTTTGAGGACTTTCCACACGCTCCCCACTATTAAAGCCAAAGGAAACTTCTCTTTTACAAGAGAAGGATAGTGAAAAGATCAAGGGCTCCCCCTCCACTGTAACCACCTACTCACAGATAACCACTCCTAACTTGACTTAACCAACATTCTAGATGGCCTACAATAATGCCCCATATCTCTATGCATAAGCCTAAACCCTAAACTTCAAACCCAAGGGTGCAATAAACATGACGTTGCATGAATAAGAGAGCTTAATTGGACAATGTAGCTGAAGGAGAGGACAACAATGCAAGACTTACAAAACATAACATGCGAAAACATGATTAGTTACACATTTAAACCATGCATGCATAGCACTACACATTAGGCTTATGTATAAGGGCTTAAGACATAAGCCTATGCATAAGGCCTATGAATAAGGAATATGCATAAGGGCTTGCGCATAAGGCTTATGCATAAGAGCCTATGCATAAGGGCTTATGAATAAGCCTATTGCATTAGGGCTTATGCATAAGCCTTATGCATAAGGCTTATGCATAAGGACTATGCATAAGGGCTTATGCGCATAAACCATAAAGCCTTAAGCATAACCACCTAAATTAAGCATAACCATAAGCATAAGGCTTATGTATAAGCATAGGGCTTATTCATGAAGCCTTTGCATAAGGGCTTATGCATAAACCATAAAGCCTTAAGCATAACCATAAGCATAGGGCTTATTCATGAAGCCTTTGCATAAGGGCTTATGCATAAACCATAAAGCCTTAAGCATAACCATAAGCCCTAAACGTTAAAGCCTTAAGCATAACCATAAGCATAAGGGCTTATTCATAAAGCCTTTGCATAAGGGCTTATGCATAAACCATAAAGCCTTAAGCATAACCATAAGCCCTAAACGTTAAAGCCTTAAGCATAACCATAAGCATAAGTCTTATGCATAAGCATGGAGCTTATGCATAAGACTTAAGCATAGGGCTTATACATAGGAGTTAACCACCATGAGCATAAGTCGATGCATAAGCCTATGAATCAAGCCTATGCATAAGGGCTTATGCATAAGCCTATCGCATAAGGGCTTATGCATAAGCCTATGAATCAAGCCTATGCATAAGGCTTATGCATAAGGGCTTATGCATAAGCCTATGCATAAGGGCTTATGCATAAGCCTATCGCATAAGCCTTATGCATAGGCTTATGCATAAGCCTTAAGCTTGTTGAAATATGCAAGTGAATGGGTGTGTACGGGAACAAGCCCTTAGAGCAAGAGACTGTAAAAGGGAGTCTGTAATTAAGTGGGCAGCAATGAAAAGGTGAGAGGTATCTACTGATGAGAGAATCAAGGGTAGCATGAGTGAATATAGGGGTGTGGAAAGATTCTAGGAAAAGGTGCCCCCAGATGTCAGGGAGGTGGCACAAATCAAAGAGAAATCAGTGGGATTAGATGCTTGGCATCTTGTGGATGTACAACCTATAAATTGACGCATTGGCCTAATGAGAAATTGCTGGTTTTTAAGTATCCATGCCTACATTATCATATTAGATTAATTTTTCACTAATCTCATCTTAATCACATATGATAATTATGTTGCTTCTTGAATTTGATCCACCATAGCTTATCACATTACTGCAAATTTAACATGGTATTAGAGCCAAGCTTAGGATTTAGCTAGTATTCAAGTCTAATCACTCTTGCTAATCATGATTAGGAGTTAATCACATTTTAAAGTCTATTTTCAATTAGTCTCTGTACCCCCAGATGGTGGAGGAGCTCTCTCTCTCTCCAGCCATAACATTAGACCAAGATATTCTAGCCAATTGGTAGCCACAATCCCTAGGATTAAGCACAATGAATTAGCTCGTCAAATTGCCACACAGAGTTGCTGAATTTTGCAATTTTACAGGTGCCACTTTCCTAAAGCAATTTGGAGATCCACACTAACACAAAAGGAATTGGTCTAATTCCTCTTAGCCCTAGAGGTTTTCAAGAGTGATCTACATGCTGGTGATCTCAGATTTGAGAAATTCCTCAAGGAGAAGTGGCATCAAGCTCTGCATGAAATTTGCAAGTGACTTTGGTAAAACAGAGATTAAGCATTCAATGTTTGGTCAAATATTTTATTTCTTGGCCTGATCCTCTACTAGACTAATTTCTATCGATGCTTTTGAAAGGATCTAAGCTCATTTGAACTCTAAGGTACCAGATCTCGCCTCCCCGCACACTCTATTTTTTGCACACAAAATAGGAGATTATTTTACTAATAAGTGATTAATTAACATTAATCACTATATTTTGGTGCAATTGATGGTTCAATATTACCATTGGGTATCTCATACAGATCTCTAGATCACTTAAAATTACAATTCGGAGATGGTTTGATATTCCAACCATTCAGTACAAGGCAGTTACCCTTGGCTTTATATAATTTTTGGTGAATTCATGCTGATAAACTTGTTGTAATCATCATTAAACATCAGATTAGAGTTGTAAAAGGATAGACATTGCCCTTGAATCTTTAATTGGATCAAGAGATAAGACCCCCTTCACATATCTCATGAGCAATGCACAAGAAATAGCTAAATTTAACAAGGAGCAGTTCCATACATGGCAAACAAAGACCATGTATTTGCTCATGAGGAAAAATCTGTGGGGGCTAGTTGAGGGAAGAGATGAATGTCCAGAGGAGATTGGGGAGAATGAGTGGAAGAGCAGGAATGAGAAAGCATTAGGACTCATTGCACTTAGCTTAAATGATGAAATCATTCACCACATTGCAGGGATACAACGGGCTAAAGATGCATGGGATGAACTTAACAAATTACTTGGCACTCCAGAAAAAAATTCAAAGATAAATCTGCTAATATGCAATTCTACAAACTTGACATGAAGGAAAGTGAACCTCTAACCACACACTTGAATAAATACAAAAGCATTAAACCACAACTCGCAACCATTGGGGAAGAAGGTAGAGGATGATGAGGCACTAGCAGTGCTTCTGAAGACTGCGGACAAGGGAGAATATGAGAACATTGTGAAAACCTTAAAGAATGTACCAGATTTGAAGCTACATCATGAGATAGAAGGAGATCTACTAGAGAAAGAGAACAAGTTCAAAGAGAAGAAAGGGTTGGACCTAACAAATGGAGAGGAGAGAGCATTCTACACCCGAGGAGGACTCTTACGAGAGGAGGAGGACGAGGAAGGGGCACGGGAGGAGGAAGGACCTTCACTTTCACAACTATGGAAAGCCAGGACAACATATGGCTAGAGACTTCTACAATAAACCAAATGAAGAAGGATCGACATCGGCAAACTTCATGGTGGAGACTCCTAAGAAAGAGGAGTCAGGACATATTTTCTGAGAGAGAAACCCCACAACCTAATGTAACCTGCCCCAACAGAGTAAAACCAACTTTGAGCCACCGATAATGTAGGCCATGTGGTAGATGTATGTGTGAGCACTTTAGTCAAGGTCACGGGCACTTGTAGTAGCCTTGGACACATAAAGAGAGAGTGTTAAGGACTATGAGTTAGGTACATGAGGCACTGGTCGTCGCTCATCGCGCAGGCTACCAAGTAAGAGGGAAACTTAGTATAGGGTCCAGTTGTGCTAGAGTTATTCACTTGAGGGGAGGTGTTGAAATATGCAAGTGAATGGGTGTTTGCGGGAACAAGCCCTTAGCAAGAGACTCTAATTAAGTGGGTGGCAGTAAAAAGGTGAGAGGTGTCTACTACTGCTGAGAGAATCAAGGGTAGCATGAGTGAATATAGGGGTGTGGAAAGATTGTAGGAAAAGGTTCCCCCAGATGTAGGGGAGGTGGCACAAATCAAGGAGAAATTAGTGGGATTAGATGCTTGGCAATCTTGTGGATGTACAACCTATAAATTGAGGCATTGTGTAAGATTCCTCCCTCCAGCTTTCGAGGTGTAAAGTTGTAAGAACCTTCCCTTCTATTCTTGAGATTATTCCCCTCTCTGAAATAGAAGAAAGATCTTGTTTTACCCTGTTTTGGCCTAGAGAGAGAAAATATCTAGAGAGAGATAATCCAAAATTGAGATATCTTTGGATATAAAAATCCTCCTATTGTCTAAAATGGATTCCCCTGAAACAAAAATTCAAAATAAACTTTCCAAGGTGCATTAGGAATTAATTGAAAATGTGTATAAGGGACCTTAGCCTAAGGGTCTACATTTTCAAAATTTTTGAATTATAGTCCAATTAAGGTTCCAATGGGCCAATTGGATTAATCCAAGTGTTGGGATGAGATAAATCCAAAAGAATAAAAGAAAATACCCAAAAATGAGTAAATGCTCACATAAGATGAAGAGTTGATTGAGTACAAGGTTTATTAGTTAAAAATTATGAGATACTACTAAAAAAATGAGATATTATGAAATAATGATGCATTTTTGACGCCTTGGTAAGGAAAAGGGGGAGTCTTGAGACAAGCTCCTATTTCACATGTGTGGAAGGGTTTTTAATTCAAAAAAGTTGAGATATTTTTTATCTCTCCTCTCTTTTGGATCAAACCAAATAAAAAAGGGAGCCAAACTGGTCCAAATCTTGTCCAAATTGAGTCAAAAAGAACCTGGAAAATTCTAGAACTCAGTTGGACTTGGTTAGTGGCCTCCCTCACCTATAAATAGACCCTCAGTCATTTGTAAAAAAATATTGGAGCTATACCATGCCAGTATTATATTAAAATAATCATATTTTCTATTATCCCTTAAATTTTTCTCTCTTGGGAGCTTGGAGCTCTCTCTCTCTCTACAACAGCTCTTGGAGTTTGTCTTTGTTGAGATATCAAGCTCATCTAGTGAGGCGGTGGGGACATTGATGACTCGCCTTGGGGATAGGCCCCACACTTACACCACTGGCATGGTTGGTGAGATCATGGATGATATGCGACTAGTGGGATGACAGGCTGTGTGACAGCCATTCTAGAGACTCGCATGGTTATAGCGCAAGTTCATTTAGTTGGGTTCACACTATAGAGAACCGTAGTATGTATTTGGCTGAGTACCTTTCATATTGTGTGTACTCTTATCTTTGTATATGGTGTGTGTTTGAAGAAGAAGAAGATTTTCAGCCTCTCACCTTGTGTGTTCTCTTTTAGGGTTTTGTGAGTGTGTGTATGCTTGCAAGAGCTCGAGCTCTCTTCTCCCCTGCATCTTTTCATGGTATCAAAGCAGCCTGGTTCATGCTAAGGGCCGAGCTGTAAGCAAGAGAAGCACAGGAAGCGGTACGAGAGTAAGAGCTTCATCTACTCTTCCCTATTTGTGTTGGCGACAACTACACCCTTGTCGGAGCTCTACAGGAGGCACCAGCAACAAACGATCTCTGATTGAGGAGCTTTCTTCGTAGGAGTAAGGCTATAGGGCAACTATACTATCCTATTGGACTAAATTTTTCAAGCCAAAAATAAGTTTCGTGCGCGTTAGGACCTTCGTTTTTCAAAAAGCAGGCGATTTCGAGCACTGCCGGTAAGTCATCGATTCTATGCTGTAGAACTCTGTTTTAAGAACTACAGGAAGAGAGACTGGTTGTGCAGGCATTGTGTGTGCTGCAAGGAGGTCAAACAATTACCATTGGGTGTATGTATGCACATTGAGGCCACTGGTTTTGTATGACATTTGAGTGTAGTACAGTACCGCTGTAGAAAATATAGCAGTTTGTGCAGGACAAACCAGAGTGCTGGTTCTGGTAAATTTGTGTGTCTGGCAAGATGTCAAATGATGCCATAAACCAGATTGTTGCTGAGAAGCTTGACAAGAACAACTTCCATGCTTGGAGGTTCAAGATGACAAATTTCCTAATGGGAAAGGGTTATCGGGACTACAAAGGAGGTGAGCATAAAGAGGCACCACAGATATCGGAGATCAATCAGACTGCTACAGATGTGAAAGAGTTCAAGGATTGGAACCAAGGAGCCAGAAAAGTTATGTATTGGCTCTCTATCAGTATATACAACAGGACACCATGATTGGGCACATATAGGATGCCAAGTCCCCCAAGGAGGTGTGGGACACCTTGGTAAAACTCTATGAAACGAATACCAAGGCACAAAAGATATAGTTGAAGAATGAACTTCATATCATGGAGAAAAAGAGTATGTCTGTGAATGACTATGCATTTAAGATCAAGGGTATTGTGGAATCCCTTGCATCTATTAGCGTTTTAGTAGATGATGATGATAAGGTGGAAGTCTTTCTACGTGGACTCTCGAGCCACAATACAAGGCGTTCAAGATGTCTATTCAGACTCGAGAAAACATTCCCAATTTCATAGATTTGGTGTCTATGTTGATTATAGAAGAGAAGAGCTTGGGTGAAGACCAACAGTCTTCACAAAACAAAAACACTTCAGAGCAACACGCCTTCTACACAAGTTCAGGAAGAGGATGAGGTAGAGGAGGCCGTGGACACGGCCAAGGATGTGGCCGAATAGGTAATCAGAATTATGACTAGTAGCAGCAACAACAACAGTCCCAGAATTCACAACAACAACACGTAGGTGGAAGAGGCCAATTCAGAGGCAAGGGGAGTCAAAGAGGTCGTGGAAATTGGCAAAGGCAGTATAATGATACATGTGGATGCTTTTATTGTGGTAAACCTGGACATGTGCAGGCAGATTGTTATAAGAAGCACACTGACATGCAAAATGGCAAAATACCTATGCATCCTCGAGCAGAAACAATGAGGATAATGAAAGGTTGTTTGTTATGCAGTATGTCGTTAATGCCATGTCTGAAAATGTTGAAGTAGCACATAAAGATGTGTATGGTACATTGATTCAGGTGCTTCGAACCACATGACAAGTCATGGGGGATGGTTCAAGGAGATGAAAAACCTTGAAAGACCAGGTTTTGTGGAAACAGGGGATGACACTGCTCATCCAATTGCCCATGTTGGAGATGTGCCATTGTCTATGCACAGGATGGCAAAGTGAAGTACCTTGTAGATGTACTTCATGTTCCGAACATAACAAAGAATCTGGCTTCAGTTGGCCAGATGATTGAGAAGGGTTTGCAGATTCGGTTTAACCCTGATGGTTGTTATGTTGAAGATTTTAAAGACAAGTGCAAAATGGTTGCAAAAGGTAACAAAGGGTGGGAAAAATGTTTACATTGAATGTAAACATGCCTGAAGTGAGTGCTGCGATGTTTGCAAATGGTTCAGGAATTGTTGCAGACATAGACATTTGGCATAAAAGAATTGGACATGTGAATGTGCAGAGAATGAAGTCTATGCAGACTAAAGGAATTGTGACAGGGCTGCCAAAGTTTAAAGTTGAAAGTATGCAGAAAATATATGAAGCATGCCAATTTGGAAAGAAAACAAAGCATGTATTTCCACGTGATAAAAATGTGAGCAGAAATGCACTAGATGTGCATTTAGATGTATGGGGTCCTACGAAGACCATGTCTATGGGAGGCTACAGGTATTATGTGACATTCACTGATGACCACACAAGGAAAGTGTGGGTATACTTCACGAAGGAGAAGAGTGAGGTGTTCACTCATTTTTAGAATTTCAAAGTTATGGAAAAGCAAACAGGGAAACATGTAAAGTGCCTAAGGTCAGATGGAGGGGGAGAGTACTTCTCCAATGAGTTCTCTGAATTTTTATAGAAGAATTGTATTCAAAGATAGTTTATATATGCAGATACACTCCGCAGCAAAATGGAGTTGCTGAGCAAAAAAACAGGCACATTGCTCTGAGATTGCGCGCGCATTGATGGGAGAGAAGAATATGCCGCATAGTTATTGGGCTGAGGCTGTTTCTACATTATTGGGCTGAGGCTGTTTTTACAGAAGTTTGCATCATGAACAGGACTCCAACTGTAGCCATACATGATGTAACTCTAGAGGAGAGGTTTATTGGCAGAAAACCTAATTTGTCTCATCTGAAAGTCTTTGGATGCATTGCATATGTGCATGTGCCAGATGAGCTAAGAACTAAGTTGGATCCAAAAGCTAAAAAATGTGTGTTTATTGGGTATTCCCTTGAGTAAAAGGGATACACGTGTTATAACCCTGCTACACGTGAGTTGAGGGTAAGCAGGAATGTTTTTGATGAGATGAGCAGTTGGTATGCTGCTGAAAAAGAAGCTATTGGGGCTGATGTGAGTGGAAATGTGGTTGCATAGAATGCAAGTCAATAATCAAAGTCTTTGAGTGGACCAAGAGAGTCCTCATCTAGTGGTTGAGTTGATAGACCATGGAGTGGCAGGCTGCATCATAATACCAGTCCTACAAATGTGATTAGTACATCACATAAAGACAAAGAGAAAGTGATTGAGCCCCTTAGTATGCCTGACATTTCTACAGGGCATTCTCATGTTGATGGAGAGTCTAGTGGCTCAGAGATGAGCCTTGATGAGGATCTTGGGATACTAGCTATGAGAACACTTGGTGTAAAGAAGGCTATGGAAGCCATGAATGCAAAGCTGCGAAGATCAGGGAGAGTGAAGAATCCTGTGCTTGCAAAGGTTTACCTATGATGGTTATGTGGCACATCACTATGCATACATGGCAAAAGTTGTGCAGGTTGTAGAGCCCACATGCATTGATGAGGCTGTTGGAAATGTTTGTTGGGAGAAAGCTATGGATGAGGAGATGGATGCACTATATGGAAATGAGACTTGGGATTTAGTGCAATTACCTGAAGGCAAGAAAGCCATTGGATGCAAGTGGGTGTACAAAGTAAAACATAACAGTGATGGAAGCATAAGCAGGTACAAGGCTAGATTGGTAGCCAAAGGATATGTGCAGACATATGGCATTGATGATGAGGAAACTTTCAGCCCAGTTGAGATGGCAACAGTGAGAGTTGTGATAGCAGTGGTGGCTGCGTCAAAGCAATGGTATTTACATCAAATTGATGTAAAGAATGCATTCTTGCATGGGGATTTGCAGGAAGAGGTGTATATGTTGCAGCCACCTGGTTTATGAGGATTTGAGTCACCCCGAGCATGTTGTTTACAGGTTGAAGAAAGCCTTGTATGGCTTAAAACAAGCACCAAGAGCATGGTCTGACAAGATTTCTGAATATCTTGTCACTATTGGCTTTAATGTAGCCAATGCAGATTTCTTGTTGTATGTGAGACACATTGGATAGAGGGGTTGTGCTTGTTGTCATCTATGTAGATGACCTGATCATTACGGGGGACCATGATGTAGAGATCTTTGATGTAAAGATCTTGCTTAGACAGAAGTTTGAGATGAAGGATCTGGGGGAGCTCAGATATTTTCTGGCATTGAGGTGATTAGATCACCACATGATGGTATTGGATTACTGCAGAGATAGTATGGCTTGGACATGTTGTCCAAGTATGGTATGACAGGCTGTAAGCCTGTCTCAATGCCATTGGATCAGAATGGCAACGAGTGCAGATTCATGATGAGAGATTTTGGAGGATCCTACTATGTATAGGTAGATAGTAGGAAGCTTGATCTACGTGACGATCACCACACAAGAATTGAGCTATGCTCTTGGGTTGGTGAGTCAGTTTATGCAGGTTCCTCCTCGGAAGCCGCATTTGGATGCATTGAGACGCATACTGAGGTATGTGAGGTGTACTTTGCATTGTGGACTATTTTATGAAACTGGGACAGAGATATGTGTACATGGGTACACAGATGTGCTGATTGGGCTGGTAGTATCTCAAATAGAAGATCTACTAGTGGCTTCATGTTTTCTTTGGGGAGTGCTGCTGTGACTTGGATCAGCAAAACAAGAAGAAGCCTAAGGTTGCTCTATCCAGTACAGAGGCCGAGTACAGAAGAGGTGCTGTTATGGCAACATGTGAGGTAGCTTGGTTGAGAAAGCTACTTGCAGATTTGGGTCTATCAGTGGATAGACAAGTTGTCATTTTTTGTGACAACAGTAGCACTGTACAGTTGGCCAAAGGAACCCAGTCTTTCATGCCTGCACGAAGCATATAGAGGTCCACTACCATTTTGTCAGAGAGAAGGTTTTGGCAGGAGACGTTGACCTTGTTTATGTCAGCACACAGGATCAGGTCGCTGACGTCTTCACCAAAGCATTGGGTACAGAGAAGCTCCACAGATTCAGGGCTTCGCTTGGTGTACAAATGAGATGGAGTTGAGCTCGAGGGGGAGTATTGAGATGTCAAGCTCATCTAGTGAGGTGGTGGACACTGATGACCCGCCTGGGGGATAGGCCCCACACTTACACCACTAGCATGGTTGGTGAGATCATGGATGATATGCGGCCAGTGGGATGACAGGATGTGTGACAGCCATTCTAGAGACTGGTATAGTTATAGCGCTAGCTCATTTAGTTGGGTTCACACTATAGAGAACCCTAGTATGTATTTGGTTGAGTACCTTTCATATTGTGTGTACTCTTATCTTTATATATGGTGTGTTGAGTGTTGTGTGAAGAAGAAGAAGATTTTCAGTCTCTCACCTTGTGTGTTCTCTTTTAAGGTTTTGTGAGTGTGTGTGTGCTTGCAAGAGCTCAAGCTCTCTTCTCCCCTGCATCTTTTTAGTCTTCTCCTCTTGTTGATGGACCAATTGATTGGTCAGGGGCTTCACTGCTAATAGAGAATCAAGCCAAACTTGGAGGTAAAACCAATTTTTATGGTTTTTTCCAATTTATCTCAATGACGTTCTTCTCCTAAACCCCTCTCAAGCTTGAGAAGCTTTCTAAATGAATTTTTTAATTCAAATCAAGCTTTCCCTTAAAGTCTTAACGCTTAATTAAGAGAAAGTTAATCTTTATGCTTTTTTGTAATGCTTTCTTTAAGTAAATCTCTCTCTCTCTAAAAAGAATAGCCATCTTTATGGCTAAATCCTTTGAAAAAGGATGCTTCTCAGTGATAGGCTCTTAATTAAAAGCTAAACTCTAGGCTTGATAAGCTAGAGATTAAGAGAATGGTATTTTTATTATTTTGTGTTAACAAAATAATGGTTAATTCTTTTAGATTATTTATAAGTAGTTAAAAACTACTTTGATTGATTCTAAATGAGACATAGATTATCCTATCAATTTGGGAAAAGAGAAATAATGGAATTAGCTTAATCTAGTGGGATAATTATAATTAAGTTTATGATTATGGTTAAAATTATGATTTAAATTCATAGTTTGATTTTGTGTAAAAGAGGAACTACTATCGTATTTTCATTACAAGCTTTTTGTTCTTTAGAAAAAAATTGAGAATTATCAGTTATAGCGAAGCTACGGTAAATTTTTTAGAAAATAATACATATCTTATTTTATGCATAATGCTAAAAGAGGACTTCCTACCATATTCTAGGATTGGACATCCTATGCAAAAAGAATAATTTTCATCATATTCATGAGAAATAAATTTTTTGTAATTATGCATAACTAATTGATTATGAGAAAAGAGTAAATTTTGGTAAATTTATTTTTATACAAAAAGGAAAATTTCCATGATATTGAGATCCAAGTAATAAAATGGTAAAAGAGGAATTTTTGGCATAATTCAAATTATGAGTATTTATTAAAAGTGAAATTTTGAGCATTATTATTTTTATTAGAAAATATGGGTAGAATTGATTTTTGTAAATCCCATGAATATTTTACTCAAAAAGAAGAATATTGAATATATTTCACTTGAGAAATTTGAGAAAGAATATGAAAATATCCATTGAGAAAAAGTACTTTTAACTAGGCCAAGCCATTGGACGAAACTTAGAAAAGTTCCATCGGTATCGAAAGTAGAAAACGGTACTAAATGTGAATGCGATGTGATAAGATGTGAATGCGATGTGCTAAGATGTGTATGTGATGTGAGAGGATGTGAGTGGATGTGATGAGATGTGATGTGATGTAAATGGATGTGGATGTGAATGTGATGAGATGTCGATGAGATGTTATGTGATGTAAATGGATGTGGATGTGATAAGTTGTGTATGTGATGTGATAAGATGTGAATGTGATGTGAGGAGATGTGAGTGGCTGTGATGAGATGTGGATGAGATGTAAATGGATGTGAGTGGCTGTGATGAGATGTGGATGAGATGTAAATGGATGTGGATGTTATTGTGATGAGATGTGAATGATATGTGATGATATGTGAATGGTGTGATGTGATGTAATGGATGAAAATGAGATGTGATGATATGTGAATGGTGTCATGTGATGTAAATGGATGAGAATGAGATGTGAAGTGATAGATGTGCATGTGAATGAATGGATGGATGTGGATAGATGTGAATGAGAATGAATGGATGGATGTGGATAGATGTGAATGTGAATGAATGGATGGATGTGGATGAATGAGATGAGATGTGAATGGATGTGATGAGATATGGATAGATGTGGATGTGATGTAATATGTATGGAATGAATTTGATGTGATAAGGATAGATGTGGATGTAATGTATGTGATGTGATGTGGATGCAATGAATGTGATGGATGTGAATGGGTGTGATGAGATATGAATGAATGTGATGAGATGTGAGTGGATGTGATGAGATGTGAGTGGATGTGATGAGATGTGAATGGATGCGATGAGATGTGAATGGATGTGAATGTGCTGTGATGAGATGTGAATGGATGCGAATGGATGTGAATATGATGTGATGATATCTGAATGGATGTGATGTGATGTGAATATGATATAATGAGATGTAAATGGATGTGAATGGATGAGATGTGATGTGAATGGATGTGATGTGATGTGATGTGAATCGGGGTAGATGTGAATGGATGTGATGTGGATCGGGGTAGATGTGAATGGATGAGATGTGATGTGGATCGAGGTAGATGTGAATGGATGAGATGTGATGTAAATGGATGTGATGTGGATATGGGTAGATGTGAATGGATGAGATGTGATGAGGATGGATGTGATGTGATGTAATGAGGATCTAAATATATGTAATTGGATGTGATGAGATGTGATGTGGATGAATGTGATGTGATATATAGATATGACTGGATGTGGAATAAGAAAAGTCCCTTGGTTTATTCCAAAACCGAACCCGGAAATACATCCCTCGCCCAGAAAGCACGGGCGATTCCTCTAAGATATTTAGGTTCCAATGGACCAATTGGATTAATCCAAGTGTTGGGAGGAGGAGATAAATAAAAAAGAATAAAAGAAAATAACCAAAAATGAGTATATGCTCACATAAGATGAAGAGTTGACTAAGTACAAGGTTTATTAGTTAAACATTATGAGGTATTACTAAAAAATGAGATATTTTGGAATAATGATGCATTTTTTACACCTTGTTGGTAAGGAAAGGGGGACTCTTGAGGTAGGCTCCTATTTTACATGTGTGGAAGGGTTTTTAATTCCAAAAAATTGAGATATTTTTATCTCTCCTCTCTCCTAGATCAAACCAAATCAAAAAGGGAGCCAAACTGGTCCAAATCTTGTCCAAATTGAGTCAAAGTGAACCTGGAAAATTCTAGAACTCAGTTGGACTTGGTTAGTGGCCTCCCTCACCTATAAATAGACCCTCAGTCATTTGTAAAAAAATATTGGAGCTATACCATGCTAGTATTGTATTAAAATAATCATATTTTCTATTAACCCTTAAATTTTCCTCTCTCTTGGGAGGTTGGAGCTCTTTCTCTATACAACAACTCTTAGAGTTTGTCTTCTCCTCTTGGTAGACCAATTGATTAGTTGGGGGCTTCACTGCTAATAGGGAGTCAAGCCGAACTTGGAGGTAAATTCAATTTTTATGGTTTTTCCCAATTTGACTTTCTTCTTCTCAACCCTTTTTAAGCTTGAGAAGCTTTCTAAATGAATTTTTTAATTCAAATCAAGCTTTCCCTTAAAATCCTACTGCTTAATTAAGAGAAATTTAATCTTTATGCTTATTTGTAATTCTTTCTTTAAATAAATCTCTCTCTCTCAAAAGAATAGCCATCTTTATGGCTAAATCCTTTGAAAAAGGATGCTTCTCAATGATAGTCTCTTAATTCAAAGCTAAAATCTAGGCTTGATAAGCTAGAGATTAAGAGAATGGTATTTTTATGATTTTGTGTTAATAAAATAATGGTTAATTCTTTTAGATTATTTATAAGTAGTTTAACTACTTTGATTGATTCTAAATGAGAAATAGATTATCCTATCAATTTGGGAAAAGAGGAATAATGGAGTTAGCTTAAGCTAGTGGGATAATCATAATTAAGTTTATGATTATGGTTAAAATTATGATTTAAATTCATAGTTTGTTTTTAAGCATAAAAGAGGAACTACTATCATATTTTCATTACAAGCTTTTTGTTCTTTAGGAAAAAATTGAGAATTATCTGTAATAGCAGCGAAGCTATGGTAAAATTTTTAGAAAATAATACATATCTTATTTTATGCATAATGCTAAAAGAGGACTTCCTACCATATTCTAGGATTGGACATCCTATGCAAAAAGAATAATTTTCATCATATTCATCAGAATTTTTTTTTGTAATTATGCATAATTAATTGATTATGAGAAAAGAGTAAATTTTGGTAAATTTATTTTTATACAAAAAGAGGAATTCCCATGATATTAAGATCCAAGTAATCAAATGGTAAAAGATGAATTTTTGGCATAATTCAAATTATGAGTATTTATCAAAAGTGGAATTTTGTAAGATTCCTCTCCAGCCTCTCAAAATGTCCAGCATCTTTCCCGGTAATCAATCCCTCTTCAGAAATATAAAAGACTTGTTTCTAACTGTTTTAACCTAGAGAGAGAAAATATTCTAGAGAGTGAATATTCAGATTTTTAATATTTTTGGATAGAAAATTATCTCATCTTATTAAAATAAGTTTCCCTGAAACAGAAATTCAAAAAGAACTTTCCAATGTGCAATTGGAATTAATTGGAAATGGGTATAAAGGACCTTAGCCTAAGGGTCTAGATTTTCAGAAATTTTTGGATTATGGTCCAATTAAGGTTCCTATGGGCCAATAGCATCAATCCATGTGTAGGGAGGAGATAAATCCAATTTATAAAAGAAGATACCCAAAAATGAGTAAATGCTCACATAAGATGAAGAGTTGAAAATGTACAAGGTTTATTAGTAAAAAACTATGAGCAATATTAAAAATATGAGATATTTTGGGTATCCAAAAATGAGTAAATGCTCACATAAGATGAAGAGTTGAAAATGTACAAGGTTTATTAGTAAAAAACTATGAGCAATATTAAAAATATGAGATATTTTGGGTATAATGATTCCATTTTGACACATATGTAAGGAAGGGGAGTTCTTTAAAGGAGGTGCATATTTCACATGCTTGAATGAGTTTTAAACTCATAAAAATTGAGATATTTCATCTCTCCTCTCTCCTCATTCAAGTCTAGTTCCAAAAAGTTAGCTTAACTGACCTAAAAATGGTCAAATATTGACCAAACTGATTTAGAAAATTCTAGAATCAGTTTGTTTGGTTGGGAGCTCAATTTTTCCTATAAATAGAAGCCTCCCACTTGTTGAAAAATATATAGTGTTTATGCATCATTACTCTACTCCACCTAAGCCAAGAACTGTGAATTCATTAATAATTCACTAGTTTTTGGAGCTTCCCTCTTTCTTCAATCCCCATTGGTGGCTCCATCAACATACTTAACCAATTGATTGGTTGGGGGCCTCTACCGTGAATAAAGAATCAAGAAATTTGTAAGGTAATTAGTGAATTTTGATCATTTTCTATAATTTCTTAATGTTTCTCTCTTCTCAACCCCTCTCAAGCTTGAGAAACTTAATTGGAATGGTTTTTGAATGCTATTGAAGTTAATTGATGAATGGTAGTGAAGAGTTACATAATTTGATGAATGCTATTAAAGTTAATTGATTAATGATAGTTAAGAATTACATAAATTTCCATTTATGCTTAATTCTAATGGTTTTTATGTAATTTCTCTCTCTCACTCAAGAAAATTTGGTCATACTCATGACCCATTCTCAATCCAAATGAAGCTTTTCATAAAGCTTTTCCTTAATCCAAGATTAATCTATGCTTGAGACCAAATTAATGGCTTTTTTCTATGCTTTTAGTTTATGTATTTCATGAATATTGATGATTCAATCCATTATGGATTAATGATCCAATTAGGGATCATTCTATTTATTTCCTTAATGATAAGCTTTATCCCTTAGAAAATTTGAGATTTATCAGTCATAGCAGCGGAGCTATGGCAAAATTTTTATAAAAATTACGCATAAAATAATTTCATTCAAAGCATGAAAAGAGGACTTTCTACCATATTCTAGGAATTATCATCCTAGATTAATTGAAAGATATTCATTGTAATCATAGAGAAATTGATTTTTATATTATACATAATTGATTTTCATGCATAAAGGTATGCATAAAAGATTATTATTTTAACATAAAAGTGTTACTTTTATCATAATTAGATTTCATGCATAGAGGTATGCATAAAAGATTATTATTTTAATGTAAAAGTGTTACTTTTATCATATTTGAATTTCATGCATAGAGGTATGCATAAAAAATGATTATTTTATTTCAAAAGTGTTATTTTTAGCATAATTGGATTTCATGCATAGAGGTATGCATAAAAGATGATTATTTTATTCCAAAAGTGTTACTTTTAGCATAATTGGATTTCATGCATAGAGGTATGCATAAAAGATGATTATTTTATTGTAAAAGTGTTACTTTTATCATAATTGGATTTCATGCATAGAGGTATGCATAAAAGATGATTATTTTATTGTAAAAGTGTTACTTTTATCATATTTGGATTTCATGCATAGAGGTATGCATAAAAGTTGATTATTTTATTATAAAAGTGTTACTTTTATCATATTTGGATTTCATGCATAGAGATATGCATAAAAGTTGATTATTTTATTATAAAATTGTTATTTTTATCATATTTGAATTTCATGCATAGAGGTATGCATAAAAGTTAATTATTTTATTGTAAAAGTGTTACTTTTATCATATTGGATTTCATGCATAGAGGTATGCATAAAAGATATTCTTTTTATACTAAAAGTGTGATTTTCATCATAAATGGATTTTATGCATAACTTAGATGTAAAGAGAAATTCTTTTATTCTAAAAGTGTAATTCCTACCAAATTGAATTTATGCATAAGAAGATGCATAAAAGATTGATTTTAAATTTAAAAGTGTCATTCTCATCTAAATTGAATTTATGCATAGGAAAATTCATAAAAGATTGAAATTTAATTCAAAAGTGTCATTTTCATTTAAAATGAATTTATGCATAGAAAGATGCATAAAAGATTGATTTTTACTTCGAAAGTATTAATCTCCTTAAATAGAATTTATGCATAAATAAATGTGTAAAGAAATCTTATATCAACTATAAGAATTCTCTTGTATTCTATAAATAGATATGAGATGTAATAGGGTGCGATAAGAGGTATATAAGATGTGATAAGAGGTGATAAGATGCTTATGAAATAAGTTAGGAGGTGATAAGATGAATTAAGATGTGGATGTATGTGAATGTGGATGTATGTGAATGTGGATGTAGATGTGGATGTATAGATGTAAATGTGGAATGTGGATGTGGATGTATGTATGTATGTGGATGTAGATGTGGATGTATAGATGTGAATGGGAATGTGGATGTGGATGTATGTGAATGTGGATGTAGATGTGAATGTATAGATGTGAATGTGTAATGTGGATGTGGATGTATGTATGTATGTGGATGTAGATGTGGATGTATAGATGTGAATGGGAATGTGGATATGGATGTATGTATGTATGTGGATGTGGATGTATGAATGAGGACGTGATAGTGGATGTATGCATGTGGATGTGGATGTATGGATGTGGATATGGATGTGTATGTATGAATGTGGATATGGGATGTGGATGTATAAATGAGGATGTGAAAATGGAGGTAAGCATGTAAATGTGGATGTATGGATGTGAATGTGGATGTGGATGTGGATGTATGGATGTGGATATGGATGTGTATGTATGAATGTGGATATGGGATGTGGATGTATAAATGAGGATGTAAAAATGGATGTATGCATGTAGATGTGGATGTATGGATGTGAATGTGAATGTGTATATGAATTAATGTGTCGTCGATATGAGGAAATGGATGAGAATGAGCACACATTGAATGGAATGTGGAATAAGTAATGTGGACTAAGGAGGGATAATGTGGAAAGACGAGAGTTCGATTTAGAAACTGTATTTTGTGACTGTTTGTAAATGACTGTTTTATGTCAAGAATGCTGGGGAAGCATTTTGACCGTCTTCTGGATCAAGGTCATGAAGACCTAACTGTTAAAGTTGCAACTGCTGACGGAGAGTCAATGGAGGACGTCTCGCATAGCAAGGTCGACCGAGGTCTTGACCAGCCTCGGTTCGATTTAAATGGTGAGCTTCCGGTACGGTGGATGAGGGACCAAGGAAGCGGCCTATGAGTGAAGCGCTAGGTCACCTGCGAAGGTTCCTAGAGGGTGCTGGCCATACCGTGCTCAGGCTCTGGGTCGCTGAAGATACCCACACGTGCGTCGTGGAAGATATTGGAATAAAGAATAAGAATTGTTTTCTGAAACTGGGCATGGATCAGGTTGATTGACCTTGCTGGTTCTCAATGGATGAGTCCATGGCTCTTTTATATGGATTTGTGGGATGATCTTGCTGATCTTTCACGGAGATTCCATTCTATTATATGAATATATTGCCGATTACTATGAGCTAGGAACTATGGAAAAGGCCCCTGAGTGAACAGGTGGTGAGCGTTCTGGTTGCCAATGATGCCATAAGTATACCGATGAATGAATGACTGGAAATAAGGATTCAACCAGAGACTATGAGGATTGTCATCAGTGACATAATGGTTTCATTAAAGGATTGTTTTAAAGTTAGCTGATGCTAAGAAAAAGGCGATTTCATATTGGGTGTGTAAGTGGTGTGACTAGTTTTATGTTTGCATGAACTTCCAGCTAGGGGGCCTTGGAACTCTTTTCCTTGGTACCGGGACAAAACCTAACCAAATTCTTAATTGGATCCCATCACTACAGTGGTTGGGCGGTTGGCTAACCCATGGGACTGGATGGGGTTAGGCTGGACTGATGGATCCGTAAATCGAGATTTAATTTCTATTATTACGATAGATGAAGTAAATCTCGGATAGTAATTGTTCTATGGATAGGAATCAACGGCTGTGCCTCTTGATGGGGAAAAAAGCGTTGATCCCAATGATCCAAGTGCAAGTTTCTTCCTTGATCTGACCAAGTATCGTTAGAGGTGCAGTCGGATCAGTTTGATCAGTAATGATCAGTTTGATCAGTAATGATCTTGACTACGTTAGAGTAAAGAGTTATCCTGGTGGAATCGCCTGTGCTTTCCAGGTAAAGCAAGTTTTTTTGGTTTTGGTTTTGGACAAACCGACGGATTAGTCTCTTATCCGGATATCCGTGGGCGAGGCCCCGAGTGTGAGACCCCTACCCGCGCGCACGATGTGCTACTTCCGCTGCTAGCACCCCGAATCCGGGATCTCAAAGTTGGTATCAGAGCGGAATTGAAAGCTAATAAAGATAATTAAATTCTTATCTGAAATTGGTAATAAGAATTCAGAAACAGCATTTTCATAATGTATTTTCATTCCGTAAGCTTCTTTAATGAAGAAATTTTAATCAAAGAAATTATTTTTATAGATGGAAGTTTCCCATTTATCTGGTATTCCCGACCTCACCCAGTCTCAAGATATGATTGCATTTGCCTTCGAGCATCTCATCTCTTCTGCTTCAACACGAACAAGCCCAGCAAGACTCGCACGCCATTTCGAGGAATTATATTTTCCTAACCTAGTGGAGAGACAACAGCATAAGTGGTTTGCAGGGCTATATATCCACGCCTCTTGCAACCGTGCAATGCTGAGGCAGAACCTCTCGTTGGCCATGATTTTGATAAAGCTGAAAATGACGCGTGGTGTCATTCTATATCTTTCAACGCCTCAAAATTTCAGACTTGCTTGCCGAGTTTATAGACTCTTCAGTCGATTTATCCCTAAGGAGAAAATAATAGCTCCCTTCGCACAATTAGAGAAATTATGTAACAGGGCATGACTATGGCCCAGTACCATCGTCTTATGCGTCTCTCGAGGAGATTTTGAATTTTGGAGCCGAGCCACTCTATGTATTTATTGCAATTTGTATATAAATATACAAATGTTTTTCCTGTTATTTAAGTGATTGTTTACGGACGATCGGATAAAGAAAAATCTGTTTATCAGACTTATGTCATAGATCTCTAATAAGATCAACTGAGGAGCCAATTATGTCAAAAATTTATCAAGACGCACAAAAAGGTTGTAATTGTGTGATATAATTCATACAATTTGTTATTCAAACTGAAATTCGTAGATTAGTAATTAGGACTTCAATTGGAAGTACCGCAATTGTATAGAACCCTGACTTGCTTGAGACCTAGACATGATGGTATTTACCTTATAGTTTCGAGTATCATGATTATCCGTATATACCGAGGATATAACTGCAGCTCTTTACCGGCAGTATATACGAGTAAATATAAGACTTGAAATTATAAGCATTAATGCTATCCAGTTGATGAATTCGAATGTGGTTGATATGATTTTTAATTCTGTTTGGGAACTGATGAATTGATTGGGATTCTGATTGAAAAATGATGATTTCTGAAATTTAGTTGAAATATAATAACCTGAGCAAAACCACAATGAGGATGAATGGGACGAGTCCCTGTGATGATAAATGATGATAATGATTTCAGCAAATCACTATGAGATTAGTGGATTGTGCTGTCAAATTGCTACTGTTAATACTTGACAACGGATGATCAAATTAAGGGATGTCAAATTGAGAACTTACTTAACTGAAATTCCCGTGGAGGAATGTTTAGAAGACAATTTTTCGGTCTAATGGACCATTATCGTGTTAAAGATATGAATGATATGATCTGAATGAATTGTTATTTAATGATGAGTTCTATATAAGGGATATTTATCCCCGTATTCTGTTGGGTTGACCTGAATATAAGGAACCCCAGAATAAATTGGATCTTAAGAAAAAGAGTTGTCCTCTACTTTGCGAGATAAGGACATCTCGCACTTTTTAAATGGGGTAGAATGTAAGATTTCTCCCCCAGCCTTCGAGGTATACAGGAGTAAGAATCTTATAATTATTCCCTCTCTAAATAAAAGAAAGATTCTGTTTAAAAAGGGAAGACACTTTACCAGAATACCTTCTCAGGAGCCCACCTGTTTTAAAGATTCAGAACGATGAATTTAGAAGTGAGAACCGCTGTTTTGGATGCCAAGATTTTGACCATCAGTTAAAAGACTGCCTGACTCCTACCATGAAAAGGGCACAGGGAAGTCTAGAACCCAAATTCAGAGACCAATTCCTTCATACCAATCTAATCAGGGTCCGTCTCTCGGACAAGATTGCTTAACTCCATTAACTAGGTCTGACCCATTGATTAGGGTCGAGATGACCAGTCAAATGCTTGGCGACTTAGAGCAACAGATGCAGGCAATTCATAAAGATATAAACGCTGCCCAGGATCGACAGAGACAATATACATATAAGAAGAGGACAATCAGAGAATTCAAAGAAGTAGTTATAGTCTTCATTTGAATACAGACCAAAAGAATTTCTTTATCTCTAGGGGAGTATAAGTAGTTATCCCCCAGATATTGTGGACCAAAGAAAGTAGGTGACTTAGCCTACGAACTTCTTTTATCTCTTCATCTCAAAGTTCTTAATGCCTTCTTCTTAATCTCCTTCATGGCTTGGCAACAGGAATTAGTTTTATCCATGATGATTTCTCACCTTCAAGACGCAAGTGAGTCTGTGAAGAAGGATTTTATAGAACAGTATGAGCACTCACTTTTTCCTCACTTGGGAACGTCTGTAGCTCAGACCAAATGGCGGACCTATCAAGACATAACTAGGGTAACACCCTGGGGTCAGCAGCACTTTCGTAACAATGTCCGCTTGGCCATGGTTATTGAAGCCTTGGGTTTGGGTCCCCGATACTACTGCGTCATGAGATCAAGACATCTTGGGTTTTCTGAGCGGGTCTTCTAACTAGCGTGTTTTCTTCCTCATCAGAAGATATGCCTTTACCCCGTTTTTGGCTTGCCTCTCAGAGGTCCTTTTGTTAGATCACCTCATACCACTGAGATAGGTGCGGCAATAACCAACAGAATTATTCCCATAGATGAGTTACCTTATACGTGTGCAGCTTGTGAGTGCTGCTTTTGTGATCATATGATGGACGGGCTTATGGAAGTGTAAAGAGTTCTTCTATCTTTACTGTATATGTTCCAAGAATGAATAAAGTTTAAATCTTGTTCTTGTCTTGACCCTTACTCTCTTTGAGACTTTTTTAATTGGTGATTAATCTTAATTAAAAAAAATTTCTCATCTCATACTTGTGCATCTTGCGAAATTACCCCCAGTTTGCGAGATGAGGGCATCTCGCATTTTTCAAGTGGGAGAGAATGTAAGATTCCTCCCCAGCCTCTCAAAATGTCCAGCATCTTTCCCTGTAAATCAATCCCTCTTCAGAAATATAAAAGACTTGTTTCTAACTGTTTTAACCTAGAGAGAGAAAATATTCTAGAGAGAGAATATTTAGATTTTTAATATTTTTGGATAGAAAATTATCTCATCTTATTAAAATAAGTTCCTCTGAAACAGAAATTCAAAAAGAACTTTCCAATGTGCAATTGGAATTAACTCGAAATGGGTATAAAGGACCTTAGCCTAAGGGTCTAGATTTTCAGAAATTTTTGGATTATGGTCCGATTAAGGTTCCTATGGGCCAATAGCATCAATCCATGTGTAGGGAGGAGATAAATCCAATTTGTAAAAGAAGATACCCAAAAATGAGTAAATGCTCACATAAGATGAAGAGTTGAAAATGTACAAGGTTTATTAGTAAAAAACTATGAGCAATATTAAAAATATGAGATATTTTGGGTATCCAAAAATGAGTAAATGCTCACATAAGATGAAGAGTTGAAAATGTACAAGGTTTATTAGTAAAAAACTATGAGCAATATTTAAAATATGAGATATTTTGGGTATAATGATTCCATTTTGACACATATGTAAGGAAGGGGAGTTCTTTAAAGGAGGTGCATATTTCACATAAGATAAAGAGTTGAAAATGTACAAGGTTTATTAGTAAAAAACTATGAGCAATATTAAAAATATGAGATATTTTGGGTATAATGATTCCATTTTGACACATATGTAAGGAAGGGGAGTTCTTTAAAGGAGGTGCATATTTCACATGCTTGAATGAGTTTTAAACTCATAAAAATTGAGATATTTCATCTCTCCTCATTCAAGTCCTAGTTCCAAAAAGTTAGCTTAACTGACCTAAAAATGGTCAAATATTGACCAAACTGATTTAGAAAATTCTAGAATTAGTTTGTTTGGTTAGGAGCTCAAATTTTCCTATAAATAGAAGCCTCCCCCTTGTTGAAAAATATATAGTGTTTATGCATCGTTACTCTACTCCACCTAAGCCAAGAACTGTGAATTCATTAATAATTCACTAGTTTTTGGAGCTTCCCTCTTTCTTCAATCCCCATTGGTGGCTCCATCAACATACTTAACCAATTGATTCGTTGGGGGCCTCTACCGTGAACAAAGAATCAAGAAATTTGTAAGGTAATTAGTGAATTTTGATCATTTTCTATAATTTCTCAATGTTTCTCTCTTCTCAACCCCTCTCAAGCTTGAGAAGCTTAATTGGAATGGTTTTTGAATGCTATTGAAGTTAATTGATGAATGGTAGTGAAGAGTTACATAATTTGATGAATGCTATTGAAGTTAATTGATTAATGATAGTTAAAGAATTACATAAATTTTCATTTATGCTTAATTCTAATGGTTTTTATGTAATTTCTCTCTCTCACTCAAGAAATGGTCATACTCATGACCCATTCTCAATCCAAATGAAGCTTTTCATAAAGCTTTTCCTTAATCCAAGATTAATCTATGCTTGAGGCCAAATTAATGCCTTTTTTCTATGCTTTTAGTTTATGTATTTCATGAATATTGATGATTCAATCCATTATGGATTAATGATCCAATTAGGGATCATTCTATTTATTTTCTTAATGATAATTCAATCCATTATGGATTAATGATCCAATTAGGGATCATTCTATTTATTTCCTTAATGATAAGCTTTATCCCTTAGAAAATTTGAGATTTATCAATCATAGCAGCGGAGCTATGGTAAAATTTTTATAAAAATTACGCATAAAATAAATTCATTCAAAGCATGAAAAGAGGACTTCCTACCATATTCTAGGAATTATCATCCTAGATTAATTGAAAGATATTCATTGTAATCATAGAGAAATTGATTTTTATATTATACATAATTGATTTTCATGCATAAAGGTATGCATAAAAGATTATTATTTTAACATAAAAGTGTTACTTTTATCATAATTAGATTTCATGCATAGAGGTATGCATAAAAGATTATTATTTTAATGTAAAAGTGTTACTTTTATCATATTTGAATTTCATGCATAGAGGTACGCATAAAAGATGATTATTTTATTACAAAAGTGTTACTTTTAGCATAATTGGATTTCATGCATAGAGGTATGCATAAAAGATGATTATTTTATTCCAAAAGTGTTACTTTTAGCATAATTGGATTTCATGCATAGAGGTATGCATAAAAGATGAATATTTTATTGTAAAAGTGTTACTTTTATCATAATTGGATTTCATGCATAGAGGTATGCATAAAAGTTGATTATTTTATTATAAAAGTGTTACTTTTATCATATTTGGATTTCATGCATAGAGGTATGCATAAAAGTTGATTATTTTATTAGAAAAGTGTTACTTTTATCATATTTGAATTTCATGCATAGAGGTATGCATAAAAGTTGATTATTTTATTGTAAAAGTGTTACTTTTATCATATTGGATTTCATGCATAGAGGTATGCATAAAAGATATTCTTTTTATACTAAAAGTGTGATTTTCATCATAAATGGATTTTATGCATACCTTAGATGCATAAGAGAAATTCTTTTATTCTAAAAGTGTAATTCCTACCAAATTGACTTTATGCATAAGAAGATGCATAAAAGATTGATTTTAAATTTAAAAGTGTCATTCTCATCTAAATTGAATTTATGCATAGAAAAATGCATAAAAGATTGAAATTTAATTCAAAAGTGTCATTTTCATTTAAAATGAATTTATGCATAGAAAGATACATAAAAGATTGATTTTTACTTCGAAAGTATTAATCTCCTTAAATAGAATTTATGCATAAATAAATGTGTAAAGAAATCTTATATCAACTATAAGAATTCTCTTGTATTCTATAAATAGATATGAGATGTAATAGGATGTGATAAGAGGTGTATAAGATGTGATAATGGAATGAAGGGATGTAATGCATGAAAAATATGAGTAATCACCATGTAAACATGATGCCTAAGTGTGTTTAGTCTCTCACCAAGAGAATGGAAATAGCCTTCCACAAGCCAAGAGAGAAGCCATGAGCTCCAAGAAACATAAGTTTCCATTTCTAAAAATGATCATCAAAAATTACAACCATGGTCCAAGTCCCCTCTTTTATACATGGACTTGTCCCATTATTAACCCTATTGAATAAAGTTCCTACTTTATTACAAACCATCCCTTCCCAAAGATTTTGTCCTCAAAATCAATAACATGTACAATCTCAAAGTATGAGACTCTATGTAATCAATGGGAAGTGGTTAAGAGTTCTCAAGTACATCCAAAGCACATATACAATGAAAATCCGGATGTATACAAGTCCACAAAGCTTCAAGCCCAAAGTGTATGAGTGGGACTGTTATGACAGCCCTTCTAGTCGATGAAGACCCTTGAAAATCCTTCATTTAGACTCCATATATTGGGCTGAAAATGATATGTACACTCAGCCATATGTAGCCCACATCATAATCTTTCATTAGGATACGCCATGAAGCTTGTTGGAGTAGAAAAATAGGCCCAATAGTAGACCTTCCCAAAGCTGTCCAGAAATTACAGCATGTATACTTCTTTGTGTTGAGTTTGAGAGAGTTGATGGATTTAGAGTTGATGAAGCTATGAGTGCTCCCGGAATCCACAAGAATATGTGCAACCCTCCCATTGATGGTCCCCACCAACCTTAGTGTGCTTGGATTCTTGCAACCCGCCAACAACTCTTGTGAGATAGAGCATATGCAAGCTGAAATTTCTGCATTGGTAGGCATGTCTCCGTCCACAAGGCTTTCCTTAACTCCACCTCCCGGATCAAACGGAAACTCACCATCCTCCGTGATGAAAGAATGGTCTTCAAGTGACTCCTCATGTGCTTCTTCATTGCAATCCTCCCATTCCTCAATGTCATGAGAGTCATCCTTGTTCTCTTCCTTATCCATGAGGATCATAGTGGCCACAATCTTCTTTGATTTACACACATGCCCGGGTGACCACCTCTCTTTGCACTTGAAACATAGCCCTTTGCTTCTCAACTCCTCAATCTTTAGATCATCCATTCTTTGAGTCTTCTTGAAGGGTTGAAAGGGCTTCTTCTTCATGAAGTCACTACTCTTTTTGGCATCAAATTGATGTATCCCATTCTTTGGCTGTCCACCCCCAAATGATGTAGGAGTTCTTGGATTAGAGGATGGTAATGTAGAGGTAGGACCTTTCCCAAAATTGTAAGAAGTAGTGGTTGATTTGAGTGTGTCTTTGGTGAAGGTCATTGGTGAAGGTCATGGGCTGAGACCTCTTGTACTTTGGCTCATAGAGTTCAGCTAACCTCATAGCTTCTTTGAGAGAGCTAGGCCTTTGAGCCGACACATCCGCCTTGATGAAGTGTTCAAGCCCATGCACAAACTTTTTCATCTTCATGTCTTCACTCAAGCCTTCCACGTACATTGAAAGCTTCAAAAATCTCTTGATGTAACCTCTCACCATCATCCCCTTTTGAGAAAGCTCATACCATTCTTCATGGTATCGGTCAAGCACTAAGGGTGAAATGAAGGCCAAGTTCATCTCTCGCTTCAATCCTTCCCAAGTTGATGGCGTGTTCTCTTGTTTGACCAAGTGCCTCCACCATTGATGAGCATAATCTTCAAGATGTAAGGAGGAAAATTGTACCATATCACGCTCACTTTTTGGGTAAAGTTGGAAATAGGTGTCAAGCTTGGTAGCCCACTCCTCCAACTCTTGCGGAGATGACCCGTCACCTTTGAACTTTGATAGTGAGATTTTGTCTTTGACATCCTTGGAAGATATGTGGGATGGGTTATCATGTTGGGTAGAGGGCTTGAATCTTTGCATCTTCGAGTATGACTCCATAAATTGTGCAAAGTCTTTGTAATCCCTCTTGATGATATTCGACAATTCCATCCACTTCTCGTGAGCATCCCTTTGTCTTTGGGCAAAGGACATTTGATTCCAATCGAGTGCAATCTCCTCATCATTCACAAACACCTCATCCTCTTCCCTTGAATGCATTGCCCTAGAAAAGGTAGGACCCTTTGATGCATTGAGGTGAGACAAACCCGAATGAAAAGAAGGAGGAAACATGTCCTTGACAAGAGGTCTCCGTGCATCCGCCATGAATCCCCGAGTGGATGCTCCCAATGGATGCTCTTGTACGGCCTTCATGGAATCCTCATTCAAGATGCCCTTGCCTTTTCTTTGCTCATAGTCACCATAATTCCCATGCTTTTCTTGTGCTTGAGACTTCTTGTGCTTGAGACTTCCCAAACTTGTCCTCCATCACACCAATCCGTGAGGATAATGTTTCAAAATGAGAATCAAGCTTGGAGTCTAAGGTCTCCAACCGTTGTACAAGCATTTGCATGAGGGTGTCATGGTTAACCGCCGCTTGTGTCCCTTGAGAAATTTGATTATGTACATTGCCCCCATTTTCTTCATTGATGAATGCATCCCTTGCATCCATATTACCTTCCATGTCCTCATCACCAATGATCATTTCTTGCACAACATCCCCACCCTTGCGTGGTCTTCCCTTCGGCATAGTGAAGAAATGCAAGATGTTGGTAGAATGCCCAAATGATGTCGGAATTGGACAAAAGAAGGTTCTATGGGTAGGTAATGGTGTCTACTATCCTCCCAAATGAACACAGTAAGAATTAGGTGTGGGCAAGTACTCTCTGTTTTAGGGTTTGTGCGGGACAGCTGAAAGTAGTAATTTGGCTCTAAAACGCAAAATATATATCGGAATTAGGATTTTGACGGCTCTATAGAAAGCTAACGGAAGATAGAACCTACCCCTAAAAGCATTTTGATTCAGTCAAAGTGGAAGTATATTTTGTTTGACTTTGACCAGAAAGTCAACATGACTACTTTGACCGAGATTGTGATATCCGATTAAGGGGTTCTATGGCTCATTTGAAAAATCTCAAGGAGTAGAATAGAGTCGTGTAATCACTCGGACCTCATCCCAAAAACCCTAGGATTGAATTAGGGTTTTGTAAAATCCCAGAAATTCCCAAAATTCGGTCCCAAAGCTCAATCCGGCTACAAATGATTGGTGTTTCTCCCCTTGGTAGTTGTGAATAACTCTTCAAGTGTATCCATGGGGTAAACCTCCAATCAATAAGCTTGTTTGGCTCCCTTGTTGGAAAAATTCCGCCAGAGTCTCCTTTGTAATTGGAACCAAATCTCAAATGAAAATGCAACTTCTCAAATCACAATGCAATACTCTTTGTATCCCACAATGTCATGAAAGATCATATGCACTCTTTGTCCATCAAAGCATTTGCAATATCCACACAATATGACGGAAAAGGGGCCCCATTGCCCAAATGCATCCACAAAGTCGATGGTGAGGATTGTTGAGGACGCGCGTTGAAGCTTGCCGATCTCCCGGCCAAGCTCTTCTCACCCCTTCACCGAGTTTTCCTCCAAGGTGAAGGTTGAGGCCATTTCTTCACACCGGTGTACCTAATCCCCCTTTGTACCGCTTTACCAAGCAATCACGGCACAAAGAGTTCAAGCCATTCTCCCCTTGGCCTCTCCAACCAATGCCAAGGTACCCTCACACATTGCTAGATTCTATAGAAACTTGAAGTGGTAGCAATGGTGAGTGTAGGTACAAAATGATGTGGATAATATCAAATGATAGAACAAGTTTGTTGGCTTACAAGTATTGAGCATGACTCATGCCCTTTTACAATTTAGAACTCATCAATAAAGCATGGACTCATGCCTCAATCCATCATCCAAAAGCTCCAACACAAACCAACAATTCACAATGCCCTCACCATGGCATTTGCATAAGCATTTGTTAACCACAATCAAGGCATTTGCAATTGCATTCCAACAATCCCTTTCACATCATATTGACAAATGCATGCTTCCAAAACTTATGCTCTCTTATGCCCATGTGTAAAACATAGCATTGGCATGGCTATGTATAGCATCCATAGTGTCCATATGGCATCAAGATGAGCATGAGGGACTCCAAAAACATTGCATAAGCTTGCTATTCCATCAATGGCATGCCAAATGAGACATAATGAAGAAAATCCTCCAAAATGTGATCTATGAATTGGCCAAGCTCATGTAGAATCAATTCCTTTCACCATTGCCATCAATAATGCATGGAGAAGCAATATTGGCATGTGAATGGTCAAGCTTTAATGGTTAATTTCTGAAAATTAGGGGAGTTTGAATGTGTCCAACCCTAATCCATTCCCAAGCTCCACCAAATGCTTCAAACTTGCAAGAAATTGATCAAACCACTCACCAATGTCATCCGGAAAGCTTCAATGGTAGAAAATGTTGAAGAAGCCTCTTGTTGAAGAAAAACGTAGCCTCTTTTTGCTCCCTGATTTGCAGCCAAAGAACACCATTTCTCCCTCTCCATTGGCCATGAAATGCTCCCCAAAATCTCACCAAAAAGGGCTAAAACACTTAGCAATCCTTCATGAAGCTTGTGGCTAAGCTTCATAGCTTGGAGGAGGCATGGAAGAGGCGACGAAAATCAACGAAAATCAGCCCCAAAATTCAACGTGGAAGTGAAAATTCAGCCCCATTGCTAGTCTCCATGCTCATTGAGAAAAGAAATCACCATAATATGATGCTTGCAGCCATCTATGTTGAGTAGAACTTGGCAATGAAAGCTCAACTTTCAGCCATGGAGAAAGGTTCACAAGCTCCCAAATCTTGAGAAAAAATTTGCAAGAAAGAGGCTCAAATGAAAGATCTCAAGAAGCTCTACAAAAACCCTAAGGTTTGACATCAAAACGGGTAAAGGAAGAGCATCCCATGGCTATGGAAAGCTTGAGGAAGAAGAAGATGATTACTAAACATGATTAGCAGAAAAATTAATTGCAATTAGTCACTTGCCCTAAGTTTTGGCCCGACTGCCCCAAATTTTTAGTCCAGAGGCCCAAAATTTGGTCCAAAAATGGCAAAATTGGCCAAAATCACTCAAAATTCAAGCAATTTCCATGAAATGCTCACCATATCCATGAGATTAAGCAAGATTAGAGAAGATTTGTCAAGAATCACTCAAGGATTACAAGAAAATGAGAAAAAAAATTAAAAGAAACTCAAATTTTCAAGCAAATTTTCCCAACAACCCATGCATGCCCATGATCAAAATCAAGAGCTCTGATACCAATTGGAATGAAGGGATGTAATGCATGAAAAATATGAGTAATCACCATGTAAACATGATGCCTAAGTGTGTTTAGTCTCTCACCAAGAGAATGGAAATAGCCTTCCACAAGCCAAGAGAGAAGCCATGAGCTCCAAGAAACATAAGTTTCCATTTCTAAAAATGATCATCAAAAGTTACAACCATGGTCCAAGTCCCCTCTTTTATACATGGACTTGTCCCATTATTAACCCTATTGAATAAAGTTCCTACTTTATTACAGATAAGAGGTGATAAGATGCTTATGAAATAAGTTAGGAGGTGATAAGATGAATTAAGATGTGGATGTATGTGAATGTGGATGTAGATGTGGATGTATAGATGTAAATATGGAATGTGGATGTGGATGTATGTATGTATGTGGATGTATAGATGTGAATGGGAATGTGGATGTGGATGTATGTGAATGTGGATGTAGATGTGAATGTATAAATGTGAATGTGGAATGTGGATGTGGATGTATGTATGTATGTGGATGTATAGATGTGAATGGGAATGTGGATATGGATGTATGTATGTATGTGGATGTGGATGTATGAATGAGGACGTGATAGTGGATGTATGCATGTGGATGTGGATGTATGGATGTGGATATGGATGTGTATGTATGAATGTGGATATGGGATGTGGATGTATAAATGAGGATGTGAAAATGGAGGTAAGCATGTAAATGTGGATGTATGGATGTGAATGTGGATGTGGATGTGGATGTGGATATGGATGTGTATGTATGAATGTGGATATGGGATGTGGATGTGTAAATGAGGATGTAAAAATGGATGTATGCATGTAGATGTGGATGTATGGATGTGGATGTATGGATGTGAATGTGAATGTGTATATGAATTAATGTGTCGTCGATATGAGGAAATGGATGAGAATGAGTACACATTGAATGGAATGTGGAATAAGTAATGTGGACTAAGGAGGGATAATGTGGAAAGACGAGAGTTCGATTTAGAAACTGTATTTTGTGACTATTTGTAAATGACTGTTTTATGTCAAGAATGTTGGGGAAGCATTTTGACCGTCTTGTGGATTAAGGTCATGAAGACCTAACTGTTAAAGTTGCAACTGCTGACGGAGAGTCAATGGAGGACGTCTCGCGTAGCAAGGTCGACCGAGGTCTTGACCAGCCTCGGTTCGATTTAAATGGTGAGCTTCCGGTACGGTGGATGAGGGACCAAGGAAGCGGCCTATGAGTGAAGCGCTAGGTCACCTGCGAAGGATCCTAGAGGGTGCTGACCATATGGTGCTCGGGCTCTGGGTCGCTGAAGATACCCACACGTGCGTCGTGGAAGATATTGGAATAAAGAATAAGAATTGTTTTCTGAAACCGGGCATGGATCAGGTTGATTGACCTTGCTGGTTCTCAACGGATGAGTCCATGGCTCTTTTATATGGATTTGTGGGATGATCTTGCTGATCTTTCACGGAGATTCCATTCTATTATATGAATATATTGCCGGTTACTATGAGCTAGGAACTATGGAAAAGGCCCCTGAGTGAACAGGTGGTGAGCGTTCTGGTTGCCAATGATGCCATAAGTATACCGATGAATGAATGACTGGAAATAAGGATTCAACCAGAGACTATGAGGATTGTCATCAGTGACATAATGGTTTCATTAAAGGATTGTTTTAAAGTTAGCCGATGCTAAGAAAAAGGCGATTTCATATTGGGTGTGTAAGTGGTGTGACTAGTTTTATGTTTGCATGAACTTCCAGCTAGGGGGCCTTGGAACTCTTTTCCTTGGTACCCGGGACAAAACCTAACCAAATTCTTAATTGGATCCCATCACTACAGTGGTTGGGCGGTTGGCTAACCCATGGGACTGGATGGGGTTAGGCTGGACTGATGGATCCGTAAATCGAGATTTAATTTATATTATTACGATAGATGAAGTAAATCTCGGATAGTAATTGTTCTATGGATAGGAATCAACGGCTGTGCCTCTTGATGGGGAAAAAAGCGCTGATCCCAATGATCCAAGTGCAAGTTTCTTCCTTGAGATTTGACCAAGTACCGTTAGAGGTGCAGTCGGATCAGTTTGATTATTAATGATCTTGACTACGTTAGAGTAAAGAGTTATCCTGGTGGAATCGCCCGTGCTTTCTAGGTAAAGGAAGTTTTTTCAGTTTCGGTTTTGGACAAACCGATGGATTAGTCTCTTATCCGGATATCCGTGGTGGGCGAGGCCCCGTGTGAGACCCCTACCCGCGCACGATGTGCTACTTCCGCTGCTAGCACCCCGAATCCGTTGCGCGGTGGAGACCGGGATCTCACAAATTTTGAGCATTATTAATTTTATTGGAAAATATGGGTAGAATTGATTTTTGTAAATCCCATGATTCTTTTACTCAAAAAGAAGAATATTGAATATATTTCACTTGATAAATTTGAGAAATAATTTGACAATATCCATCAAGAAAAAGTACCTTTAACTAGGCCAAGCAATTGGCAGAAACTTAGAAAAGTCCCATTTGTATCAAAGGTATAAAATGGTACTAAATGTGAATGCGATGTGATAAGATATGTATGTGATGTGATAAGATATGTATGTGATGTGAGAAGATATGAATGTGATGTGAGGAGATGTGAGTGGATGAGATGTAATGTGATGTTGTAAATGGATGTGGTTGTGAATGTGATGAGATGTTATGTGATGTTGTAAATGGATGTGGATGTGGATGTGGATGTGATAAGATGTGTATGTGATGTGATAAGATATGAATGTGATGTAAGGAGATGTGAGTGGATGTGATGAGATATGATGCGATGTAATGGATGTGGATGTGGATGTGAATGTCATGAGATGTGAATGATATGTAAATGGTGTGATGTGATGTAAATGGACGAGAATGAGATGTGATAGATGTGCATGTGAATGAATGGATGGATGTGAATGAGAATGAATGGATGGATGTTGATAGATGTGAATGTGAATGAATGGATGGATGTGGATGAATGAGATATGTGAATGGATGTGATGAGATATGGATAGATGTGGATGTGATGTAATATGGATGGAATGAATTTGATGTGATAAGGATAAATGTGGATGGAATGTATGTGATGTGATGTGGATGTAATGAATGTGATGGATGTGAATGGGTATGATGAGATATGAATGAATGTGATGAGATGTGAGTGGATGTGAATGGAATTGAATGTGATGTGATGAGATGTGAATGGGTGTGATGAGATATGAATGAATGTGATGAGATGTGAGTGGATGTGATGAGATGTGAATGGATGCAATGAGATGTGAATGAAATTGAATGTGATGTGATGAGATGTGAATGGATGCGATGGAATGTGAATGGATGTGAATGTGATGTGATGATATCTAAATGGATGTGATGGATGTGAATGTGATGTGATGATATCTAAATGGATGTGAATGTGATGTGATGATATCTAAATGGATGTGATGTGATGTGAATATGATATGATGAGATGTAAATGGATGTGAAAATGATGTGATAAGACTTGAATGGATGAGATGTGATGTGAATGGATGTGATGTGAATCGGGGTAGATGTGAATGGATGAGATGTGATGTGATATGGTGTGGATTGGGGTAGATGTGAATGGATGAGATGTGATGTGAATGGATGTGATGTGATGTGGATTAGGGTAGATGTGAATGGATGAGATATGATGTAAATGGATGTGATGTGATGTGATGTGGATATGGGTAGATGTGAATGGATGAGATGTGATGTGATGTAATGAGGATCTGAATAGATATAATTGGATGTGATGAGATGTAATATGATATGATTGGATGAGAATGGATGAAGGATGATGGGAATAGATATGACTGGATGTGGAATAAGAAAAATGAATTGATTTGGAAGAATGTGGAATAACGAGAAACGATGTGGAAAGATGAGAGTTTGTTAGAAATTGTATTTATGACCTGTTTTTAAATGACTGTTTTCTGTCAAGAATGCTGGGGAAGCATTTTGACCATCTTGAATGAGATCGTGGAGACCTACGTGATAAAGTTGCACCTGTTGACGGACAGTAAATGGAGGATGTCTCGCGTAGCAAGGTCGCCGGCCGAGGTCTTGACCAGCCTCGGTTCGATTTAAATGGTGAGCTTCTGGTACGGTTGATGAGGGACCAAGGAAGCGGCCTATGAGTGAGCTTCTGGTACGGTTGATGAGGGACCAAGGAAGCGGCCTATGAGTGAAGCGCTAGGTGACCTGCGAAGGAGCCTAGAGGGTGCTGACCATATGGTGCTCGGCCTCTGGGTCATCGAAGATAACCACGTGTGCGTCGAGGAAGAAAATGGAACAAGGTGTTAGAGTTGTTTTCTAAACTCAGGCACAGATCTTGTTGATTGTCCTTGCTGCTCCTCAACGGATTAGTCCATGGCTCTTTTATATGGATCTGTTGGTTGACCTTGCTGATCTTCAACGGAGAATCCATCTGGATTTTCTTATGTGATTATATTGCCAGGTACTATGAGCTAGGAACTATTGAAAAGGCCCCTGAGTGAATAGGTGGTGAGCGTTTTGGTTGCCAATGATGCCATAGGTACACCGATGAAGGAATGATTGGAAATTAGAATTCAAGCTGGATATTTTGGAGGATTATGATCAGTGATACTATGGTTTCATTAAAAGATTGTTTTAAAGACAGTTGAATCAGTGAAACAGGCAATTTTATATTGGGTGTATAAGTGGTGTGACTATCTTGAAGTTTTCTTGAAGCGCCGGTTCGGGGGCCTGGGAGCTCTTTTCCCTGGTACCCGGACAAAACATAACCTAATTTCTAAATGGATCCTATCACTACAGTGGTTGGGCGGTTGGCTTACCCATGGGATTGGATGGAGTTAGGGGACTGATGGATCCCTAAAATGAGACTCAATTCTGTTATATTACGATAGATGAAGTAAATCTTGGATAGTCTTTGTTCTATGGAAAAGAATCAATAACGGCTCTGTCTCTTGATGAGGAAGAAAGTGTTGGTCTCTATGATCCAAGTGCAAGTCTCTTCCTTGATCTGACCATGTGACTTACGGGTTCGGTCGGATCAATTTGGTTAGTTAAGGCTCTTGACTACGTTAGAATAAAAATATCATGTGGAGGAATCGCCTGTCTGCTGGGCGAGAGAAGTTTTTCCAGGTTCGGTTTTGGAAGAACTGAGGGATTAGTCTCTTGTCTGGATATCCGTGGGCGAGGCCTCAAGTGAGAGGTTCTGGCGCCCTGCGCAAGAAGTGCTACTTTCGCTGCTAGCATCCCCAATCCACCACCCGATGGGATGTCTAGACACTCAATCTTCTTTCGACTTCCATATTGGTGTGACATAAAGATCAATTATCTCTTAGATCCCATGCATATCTTCAAGAATGTGGCAATAAATATTTGGGACCATTTAATTAGTAAAAGAGATACAAAGGGTGTAAAGGATGACTTACAAAACATTGGACGCCTTTAAAGTGCATGACCAATTGAAATTGAGAGTGGTAACATGGTCCTACTAAAGGAACCATGGGTATTAACCAAGAAGGAGCACAATAAGGTGAAAAGTTTGATTGCCTCTTTTTGTACACTAATGAGAGTAATGCATTCATTGAAGGGCGCCTTCACAAAGACCAAAAAGAAAGGAGAGGTACAATTATATGGCCTCAAGACACATGATTGGCACAAGATATTACATGTATATAAATATTCGCTTATTCATTTTCTCTTTATGGTACATAATTTGTAGGCTCAAATACTAACTTCCATTTTTTTCTATGCATAGTTTATTCTTCCAATTGCAATATTTGGTTGTGGTGGAGACAAGAAGGTGAGAGAGGCTATTTACAAAATGGGAAGCTTGGTGAGGTTTGAATCTTCTCTTCAATTTACTAGCTAAGTTATATTGCAAAAGGTGAGAGGCTATTTACAAAATGGGAAGCTTGGTGAGGTTTGAATCTTCTCTTCAATTCACTAGATAAGTTATATTGCATATTTGGTATTCTCATGCGCTCACAAGTTATGTAATGGTAAATAGTACACATGATTGCTATGTATATATTAAAGGAGATATATTCTACATCCATTGAGATATATTCTACATCCATTGAGATGGCTTGCCTCAATGCTATTGAGGCCGTGTGTATGATTGAGGAAAACTTTCAACAATTCTCACTAGACCTTATGGTGCATTTGGTTGATAAAGTGGTGCTTTGTGGTGTTGTTCATGTTTGATTGATATTTTTACTTGAAAGGTTTGTGAAAACCTTAAAGGACTTTGTGAGACAAAGAGCAAGGCCAAAAGCAAGCATGGTATAGAGAGATGGTTGATGTGAGAGTCTCTTGTGTATATCTCAAAACATATATCTCGCATATCCTTCCATGCCACGATTGTGGAGCAATGAGGAGGATGACCAAGTAATCACTAATGTGCCACAAGGAAAAGAAAGGAAACGAAGACTGGATGAAGCATTATACCACAAGGTGAATACATTCTACATTCTAAATAGTCCCATCATGGGGAAGTGGATTGGGAGATACAAGGATGCAACCAATAGACGAAAGGATATGAGAGAAGAGCTCTGAGAAGAGCAAATAAAGGCTTGCCATTCCCACTCGGCTTGAAACCTCTACCAAATGTGATCAATATATAGAATGGCTTCGTATGGAAATATTGATGACATCACAAAATGGAGAGATGATCACAAGAGAAGAGCATGAGTATGCAAAAGGATGTGACTCTCAATTAAGTACATTCTTCATCTTTGTCTCATGCTTCGATCGTTATATACCTTGTTTAATGCACTATACTAAATGTAATGCTTTTGTTTAATGTTAGTACAAACTATATAATGCAACATGGTCAGAGGGAATGCACTTTCGCATGGAGCATGTGGATTCTAAAAGAAACACATTTGATTATGGTGTGATGGCAACTTTTGAGAAATAAAGTCGAGCTAGTAGACATGATACCAATATCATAGAGAACAATCTTGAGTCTTGTGGAACTATTAAAGATATTCTTGAGGCTGGGTTTAGAGCATTTAGTCCATTCATCTTTGATGTGAAATCGTTCAAGGTGATATATGGAGGTGCTTAAGCAACCATGAAGATTCATCTGAATGGGTTCTTTCAAATTGATTCCACCAAGTCTTGGAATGATGAGAAATATTTTCGTACTACCTCAACATTGTCAATAGGTTAGTAATCCAATTAATCCCAAAATAAATCTTGATTTAGTATAATAAAAGTGTAACCCCTTTGCTTTTTGATATTAGGTTGTGCTTCACGCCAATCAAATTACTCCAGTGGTGGTATGCTATACATGTTTTCTCTCCTTCAAAACATATCTTTCAAGATCAAGATGTGGAGGTCAAATCTCATGATGAGGTGCAAGTACTACCTCAAATCGGCTAATTGGAAGAAGACGAGATGAAGAAAACATTTTGGAGGAGGCCAATCAAGAGCATGAGAAACATAAATCTGAAGAAGATGATGAGTCACCTATCAATCATGTGATAATGCTTGATTGGATAATGATAGTGATATTGATATGAAACCCTATATTTTCATTAAGCTCCCATTAGATATAAACATTAATGAAGCAACACATATGTATTTATTACAAGATGGGATAGATTCATGATCTTGACATTGTTTTCCTTGTCAAAAGTTTTCAACTATCTTTTTTTTGCTCGAAACATAGCTCCAAGAGTTCTGATGGATCTTTTTTTAAAATTATAATCATTTTCTGTGTGTATGTAACATGTATAACTTAAACTTAGCATCCAAAAACTCTTTGTAATTTTATGCAACAAGAATAGAAGCAAAATTTTGCTGCTATTTTTAACGCTCAACAGCAAAATTATAGCAAAATTTCGTTGCTATACTCGCTGCTTAGCATTAAAATTTCGCTACCCAACAATGAAATTTTGCTGCATGACAGCGACGGAAATCCCTAACATCTCGACAAAATAAACATTGCTGGAACGATACTAGTAAATGCTGCGATGTCTTGACGTGTTATAGTGTCTTGTGTGAAAAGATAAGAAACTAAAAGATACACAACAAAGCTCAATAAAGCAGTAGGGAAACTGCATTCTTTAATCCAATATCAAATGTAACCATTGTGGAAGGATGGGGCCTGTAATGGCCCAATGTCATCATCGAAACAAGCCCAAGCTTGTATGTGATGCATGTGGCAAGGTAGAACACCTTGAGAAGAAATGCTAGTCAAAGGAGAAGCAACAAAGCAAGGTAATGGTGGAAGCAACTCATGAGGATACTCCACAAGAACACTTTTCCTAGGTGCAACAATGATGTATGTGATATCATGTCTTATGTTAATGTCAACCTTGGGATTGGGAAGCTCTTGGTGAAGATGTGTCCATATGTATGTGGATGTGATGATGTCTATGTAACATGTCATGTTGATGTAATCATCGCTAGCCACCTATGATGTAGGCTAATACATGTCTACACCTGTAGAAAAAACCTAGGGGTCACTCATAAACATGTAACATAGTACCTAGGTTAATGGAGGGTTTTGTCTTTTATACGTGGACTTACATAACGCTTGCATGCAAGATAGAATTTTAAAAATACCCATCAAAAGTAAGGATAACCATGACAATAGAGTAAGTATTGTGGGCGAGTTATCTTATCTAATGGCAAGAGTTCAAGATTACCAGATTGAAATTGAAAGCTACATATCTCACAACTCCTCTTTTTGTGAGTCTAATGAAACCCCCATTCTAAAACCACACAAGGATTCGGCCAAGCCCTTTTTGTGTTACAATCACGAAAGTGGCCTACCTAGCATGGAAGTCCCTAATCAAAATGTTTAAAGCATGGAAGTCCCTATATCAGAATGTTTAAAGCATGGAAGTCCCTATATTAGAATGTTTAAAGCATGGTCAAGATTCTCTTGGCAAGATGCGGCTTTTCCCAAAATATAAATATCATAAGTAGTTCCTACGCAAGCATGTGCACAGAGAGAGAGAGAGATTATTTTTGAGTGATCTAGGTGTAGTTAAGGGATGGAGGTATGGGAACATAGGTCTAAGGGAGAGAGGTTTATTAGCAAGGTCACTCCAAGGAAAATTTATCTTCTTTAATGCAATGGCTCACAAAGCCCCCATGAGTTATCTATGTGTGGCTCCCTTACATGGCATGTTCTCTTCTCAAATCCATCACCTTCTAGATACTAATTTTTACATTATATCATGAGAGGGAAAGTATTACTAATATTTCTAAATGTAAAAAGAAATATTTCAAGTTTAATCTATTATTGATAATATGAATGAGAAATACTTAGCTTTATTTGCATTTTGTTTTAATCTTCCATTATTAAATTAAATAGAAGCTCATTTCAATTACAATGTATTATTTATAAGAATGTCATATATTATCCAAATTATAACATAAAAGGATGATACATGGATATGTGGGTGTAGATTACAAGGGGATGGGAGGGATGACCTCTCCCACCCCCTTTTAAGTTGTGGATTTTTTTTAAAAAAAATTAAGTTGGTTTTTCCTATTGGGTGATTTTCTTTAATTTACAGTGGGGATATTACAAGGGGACATATGTTACAAGGGGGTGGGAGGGATGACATCCTTTTAAGTTGTGGATTTTGGTTTTTAAAGCCTATTTGTGTTGGGTTTTTCTTAATGGGTGATTTTTCTTTTTCATTTAGTGGGGGAATATTATCATAATAAATAGGATAATGACATGTGGAAAGAAGACACATGAAGTGGGTAAACTTACTTTATTGTTCAAACTCTTTTGAACATTTGGCTTTTGGGAGATGTTGAATGGCTTTTATTCTTTATGACAATGGCTCAACCACATCTTTTGTTTTTTAGATGAGTGTAAAGACATAATAGTGTACCAGGGGACTTGAGTAATTTTTTTGAACATTTGGCTTTTGGGAGATGTTGAATGACTTTTATTCTTTATGAGAATGGCTCAATAGTCAACCACATCTTTTGCTTTCTAGATGAATGCAAAGACATAATATTGTACCATGGGACTTGAATAATAAGTTTCATTGGGTTCCACAACAAGGAAAAAATAATGAGATCCTTTAAAAAATGATGTACTATTTTACAAGAAAACTTAATGGAATCTAATTTTTTAAATTACCCAAAGCCATTATTTTTAAAAAGTGGATTTTGAAGGAAAAATTACCTAAAATACACTACACGTCAACACATAAGATATAAAATTTTAAAGATATCTCCAAGGTTTTAATACTTGCATATACAAATAATTTTTTTTCCAACCCATATATATTTATTTAATGATAACACGGCCTTGTTTTTTTTTTAACCTGAAGGTCTCACTCGTAAGAAATTGCCCATATCATGTGCATTCGTAGGGTACTAAAAAATAGATATGTATATATATATATATATATATATATTTGGGAATATACATATCATTTCTTATATGTATACGTTCTTTTAAAAACATTGGTAACTAATAAATAGGATACCTATTATAAATGAATATATGTAAAAAAGGTGCAATTTACAATGGGAATACATATCATTTCTTTCATGTATACATTCTTGGTAACTAATAAACAAGACACCTATTGTAAATGTAAATATATAAAAATACCCTAACTTAAAATAGGTTTCCTATCGACATGTTTTTTTTTTGTGATCCCCATCCCCCCATTGCCCCCACCCCCCCCAAAAAAAAAGAAAAAAAAAGATTTTTTACCTTAGTCCACAACATATACGTGCCATTTAGAAAAAAGGGATGTCAGAGCTAAGTATGAGCAGCTTGAGAATATCTTGGTGATTGCTAACCTGAGAAGACCTTATAGAGTCTATTATATTACATACAAAAGTCTCCTTTCATACCCAAAACATGTGCTTTGGTTCACAAAATGACTCAATAGTCAAAACATATTTTCCATAATAAAGACATACTATTATATTGCCATTCGGTAGAGAGTCGGGCTTCCACGTCTTTTCGATACTTCAAATCGAAATTGAACTCATACTTCAAATCGAAATTGAACTCATATAACCCATCGTAGCCACCCTGTTGACAAAATAGCATTGGAAAATGGACTTATCCAATAATAAAATGGATTGCACTCTATATAATGATGCCGAACGAAGGGCTATAATATCTGTTTCAGAGAACAACTTCTTAACTGGTGCAGCACGTAACTGGTGCTTCTGATGGCTAGATTGTGGTGGTGTTCCCTATTGTTATTGGTCATCGTCCTATTATCTTTTCATCATGTTGAAGGTAATATTGGGATTTTTTTTTTAACCCAACAAGCGCAAGAATTAATTAAGAGAGACAAAATTACAGTAACTGGCTGTGATACAGCACTCGGATCCACTGATCACAGACATAAATATTGGGTTTGCTCAGTAATTTTGTTTTGCCCTTAATTTATCCCAATTTAAGGAACTAATTATACTTTGTCGTGTGATCTACACGGCACGTTGGTTTGGTGGTGGCGATCTGCCTGGTACTACTATCAGTACAAGGCCATGAGATGGTAAGCAAGCGCATATAAAATATCATCTGAAGTGAAGATGGTGTACATTAAACTTACGACTTTAGTTGTCTAATTACATATCCTGCGCCGTGATGATTAATTAGGAAAAGGGTGGCGGCTCCAATCGGCGTCTGCTACAGACAACAAGTAAGAAATCCATTAACGGGCGAACTACTAAAATCCGATTTTTGCAATATGCTGATTCATTAATTAATATGCTGATTTTAGTGTATACGACTATGCTGCAGGCAGTTGCCCTGGCATCGCGTGCCCTAGGATCGTGTGCGTCAAGGGTGTGAATGTGACTTGCAATGTAAACCCTAACGGCGCGGACCTCCCATGCTTGTGTTGCGGGGCCCGCTGTGTGGCCGGCGTATCCCAGTGTTTCCACAACACCCCAAATGGAAGTCAATCTTGTGGTTTCTAAATTCCACCCACTTACTTAGCACTTGGCCACAAATAAAGACCACAATAATAAAGCAATCTGCTTTGCTGCACGATTCATCAACTTTGATTTGTTGGTTTATGGATGATGTTTTTTTTTTCGTTTAAACTTGTTCAACTAATAATTTCTTTTTAATTCTTATCGTATATTACTCAAGTGGCTAAATATTTAACAAATAATTTATTTTCATTTGTGTTGTATATTAATCAAAACATTCACTTTCTTATTGTATAGTTTGAGCCTTCATTATCAAGGTTCTTACCTTACAGAGAAATAGATATTAAAAGTGCAACCCTCTTCTATACACTCCTTCTCAATAAATACTGCCATTTGCAACTATATGACTAGCACTCATCTCACAGCAACTCCATCACTCCCCCTCTTTCGTGTCTGCACATGTGCACGCGCACACACACACACACACACACACACACACACACACACAATGATTTTGCTTCACCACGCTTCATGGCTTTGGTATATTTGTGACTTCTATAGATCACATGCCCCCTGCATGCAATCAAGTATCTTTTGCTTTTGCTTATTGAATTATAAGCCTTTATGTGGCATAGGAAACTCTGTCTTCAATATAGTCAAAACATACTCCTTTTTTAGAATTATATTATACTTGCCCAATCAATGCCTCAAATATGGGTTTACAAGGTTATGCATGCATGCTATCACCTACTTTCCTCAATGATGCTCCCACATCCGATCTCCTTACATGGCAAGGAAGCTGAGCAGGATCGTATGGTGGGGCAAGGTCATCCACTCATTATGGTGTAGAAACAGAGTCTGATTGGGTATGATTTCTTGAGAAACCTGATGAGGATTCATTGCTTCATTTTTGGGAGAAAATTGAGGGGTTCCCCCCTATCTGTCCCATTTTAGTTTAAATAATAATAGAATACAAGTTTGAGCAATTGAATGACACATGATAAAACAATCTTGATGGTAAGAAAAATGGATAAACTTGTTTGTATCAAATCGAAAAACGGCTATGGAAGCTAAGTTGCAAGTACCAAAATCCCAAAACTATTTATATTATATCAAAACGACCATAGACGCCAAGTTACAAGTAGCATGTTGCTCATAAATCAGATGCATACAAAAACTAACAACTAAATGAAGACAAGGGGGAAGGCCTCTACCACTTATCGTTCATCATCAACATCCCCCTCCTCCAGGCCCTCTTCATCATCTTCCTATATCACGTAAGATTAAGCAAGATAGCTAAAATACAAACAAAATACACAACTAGAAGTGAATAAATAATAAATTACAAATTTAAAAAACCAACTTAGACAAGTTATTTATAAGCACAATGGCATCATAGTTTAATTGAAAACCCTATTTATGTAACCAATCCCTACACGTCGTCGAGATCTCACATGTGGCGCAATCATACTTGTCACGAGAGTAGAAGATCGACCTATCGTGCACTTTGAGGTAAAATACTTTACAAAACCAACCTTCAATGATGCAGTCGTACTTTGCACCTTTCTTGATGAAGAGGTAGTTTCCAAGACTCCATCCTCTTTGAAATCTTGCCACCAAACTCCATGGTAGCACTTCATGTTGCAAAGTCTCCATTTGCGACCTTAATTGGTAGCTTCTTGATGATGGTACCATCCTCCAAAATCTCTACATTACTGAAAATCTTCATTTTTAACTTCCATGGGTAGGTTCGAATCTTCCCCCGGATGCAATCTCTATTGATAATGAGTGTGCATAATTTGTTTTCCTTAATGAACATACTCAATCACGTAAGATGTACATAACAAGCCCATAATCAAGCTAATATACATAAATGACACCATGAATAAGAGTCCAAGCTCGCTTTGATAGCGTGCTACGAATGCTAAAACTTGGGATTGATGGATTTTTGAGAGACACAAAGTTGCACACTCAATCAATCTCTATTGCAATATGTTATGAACCATATAATAAAAGGCTTCTAATATATTTGGCATCTAGCCCGATCTCCTTTACACATCATCATGCCCTATGGCAATCCCTTTTCCACATTCTTTTATGTGGCTCCATTCACACAATATCTCATGTGAAATTTTTACATTTCCACAATAAGATGATATCTTGCACTTCTAGAGAATAATACTAAGACTAAGACTCATTGTCACCAATTTATGAATTTTGGACAATATTCATGATTTTAGCACAATTCTAAAACTCAAGTCCCTTGAGGTCCAAACAAAAGTTCAAGCCCCTCATTTGTGAAGGTAATGTTCCTTGAGGGGGCCAATCTTACACTTGAGCCATTCATAGTCTATGTTATGTGAAGTAAATTCCCTTAGAGGCTCAAAATTCAGTTTGAGCCTCTCATATTTATCATGTGTGAAGCCTATTTACCATCATCATGAGAGGCTCAAACTAGACTTTGAGCCTTGTGGGGAATTGCCTTCAAATAGATATTGTATGAGAGAGTCTCAAGTAATAGTTTTAGCTTCTAAAGACATCATCTTCACATAGAATAGACTCCAAGAGGCTCAAATTTGACTTTGACCCTCAAGGATAGTTTTCCTCAAACATAATAGATTAGGTGAGGGCTACGAACATCATAATATAGATTAGGTGAGGGCTACGAACATCATACAATTAAAAATATCACATGTGCAACAATAATATACCCATTGCATCTCTTTAACAATATCTTTATAATCATGTTCATTCTCCATCCTCATTCTCCAAAAATATAGCATCTCTTTAATAATATCTTTATAATCATGTTCATTCTCCATCATCGTTCTCCAAAAATATAGCATTTAATAAGGATTTAAAAAATGGCACTTGAATAAGTGCCAAAATTCCTAAATTGGTCTGAGCGCTTTCACACACACATATAAACTCAAGCTTATATATCTCAACACCATGCACGTGGACATACATACCTACATATATATATACATACATACATACATATCCGTGCATGACCACACACGTAAACATCAATGCTAAGCACCATGACCATCATGTACAAACTTAAGATAGGTGGCATCACATAGGCCTTTTAAAGGCTGCTCATGCCATACGACACTGCTAAAGTGTCAATGCACAAAAATGCTTGTCCATGGTCAAAACACATTGAGACAAGGATTTCTATGCTTCCAATTCCAAAAAAGATCTTTGCATGTTCTTTAAATGCTTGCATTCTCAAAAGGGGACTTATGTTTACAAAAGGGTTTCATGTGTTCTCCACATACACAGGGTTTCTCCATTTTTGGAAGAAACTACTCATGTTTTTTACATCCTTCCTGCTAATGTGTGAAAACGCCTGTCCATGAATAGAACATCCTAAATCAAGGATTTCCATGATCAAAAGGGGTAGCATAAGCTATGTACATGCTGAAAAGTGGTAATAAATGCTTAAAAGGGATTACATATGCTCAAAAGGGGTTACATATGCTATGTACATGCTTGAAAGGGGCTGCATATGCGATGTGCATGCTTGAAAAGGGTATCAAAGGTGTCGATAACATGACCATCCCTTGTTTGGAGTTTAAAAGAAGGGTTGCATGTGTTCTCCACATAATCACATAGGGCTTTCCATGCTTGGAAGAGAAAGGCTTGTCCATGCTCATAGAACATCCTTGTTGCTAAGAGAGGCTACACATTCTGATACAGGATTCCCATGCTTAAAACTAGGAAGAAAGGCCTTCCCATGTATAAAAATGTCTTACCCAAGCTCACAAAGGCCTATCCAATAAATCTAGAAAGGAATTGCACACACACTAGTGTCGAGAATGTTTACAAGAAAGTTATAGGAGTGCAATGGAGAGTGCATGGAGAATGAAGCGAGCTAAAATAGAGAAATGTAGTACCGCTGTAGATAGTCCAAAGCTGCAGGAAATGAAGGGCAATTGCATTGTCCAAGAAGACTTCCAAAAGGGATTTCATGCCAGCAAGAACGATAGAACGACAAATTTAGGAACCACTAAGAAATCAAGAAAGGAGAGCACCAAGAGCTTCAAAACAAGAAGCGAGAAGCTCAAGAAGAAGAAGAACTAATAGCTGTGGGAAGAATGTCTCTCAAGTAACCAAAGCTCAAGGGAAAGAGTGAGGAGGATCCAAATGCTCACATCTTTGCCTTCAAAACCACATTCTTTGGCCACCCGAGCTCTGTTGCCGCAAAAGACAGAGTACTTTGAGATAACTTTGGTTGGCAAGGCCACTCTTAGCTGTTATGCATAATATGGCATGGAGAACTTCCAGATGTTTGAAGAATTGAAGACATACTTCCTAAAAAGATTCAGGAAAGATAAGAACATCCCAGAAGTACTGAAAAAGCCACAAAGGCTAACTTAGAAGAAGAGGCCAACATAAGATTATGTAGCTGAACTTTGAGCAGTGCTACTGCATCTGGATCAGCCCAATAAACTTGTTCCAGCCACACTTAGTCAGTGGTTCGTGAGAGGACCGAGGAAAAATATCTAGAAAGTGGTGTGGCCTCATATGATTTAGATATCCTCACCTTTGAACAAGTGGTGGCAGGAGCAACCAGAGCTAAGGGGATCTTGAAGCAAACAAGAAAAAGGCCCAAGAAGAAAAAGAAGGATAAAAGGAAGAAGAACAAGGAAGGAACTTCCAAATCAGATTCCAAAGAAGACACCTCAGAATCAAATTCCAGTCAAGGGCTAGATGCCAAACAGTGAAAACCTTAGAAGAAGAAAGGTAGGAAGGAGGCACTGGATGTTCAAGAAGAATTGAAGACCATCCTAGCCAAGCTTGACGGAGGACACACAGGATCTGGACTAAGACAAGACCTTTGGTGCACGAAGTGTAATAATCAGGGTCATACAAAAGAAGAGTGGCGATTGAAAAGCATGTCGCTGTCATGCACTATCTATGGAAAGAACAACCACATCACTGACATGTGTCTTTACAACACTCAAAACAGGAACCCGATGGTGGTGGAAAGAAAGAAACATCAACAACAAGTCCTAGCTATCAACCAGATCGCCAAAAAAGGAGGTGGAAGATTTGGGCAGAGGGGATTTGGAATGATATGCTTCTACTGCAATGGTCTAGGGTATAGAGAAAATGATTGTCCCACATTGAGCCCATATTACAACGCCATCAGCAGGAACTCTAAGAGGTAAGGCCGCAAAGGGAGGCAAAACCAATAGGAATTGATGCATCAGTAAATATGGTAAAAGTGGACCAATGGGCAGGAAAACAACAAGAAAAGCCACCAAAGGTGATGGCTATGACAAGATCACAAAGACTTGTTAAGACGGCAATAGGTAGGAATCCCAAGCCATAACAAAATTATAAGCCACTGGGCAAGGCATCAGAGAGTCTGTGAGTAAATCATCAAGTTTGTGCGGAGTGTACAAGGGATGGTTGTTGAAATATACAAGTGAATAGGGTGTGTGCGAGAACAAGCCCTTGACTAGAGGCTGTAAAAGAGAATCTGTAAATGTGAGAGAACCTATGAAAAGGTGAGAAGAATCTACTGGGAGAGAATAAAGGGTAGCATGAGGAGATTTAGGAGGTGTGGAGATATTCTGGGAGAGGTGGAGAGAATCAAGCAAAAGAGGTGGAGTGAATCAAGGAGAAATCAGTGGGATTAGATGCTTGGATGTAAACTTTATAAATTGAGGCATTGGCCTAATGAGAACTTGCTAGTTTTTTATTATCCATGCCTACATTAATTACTCACTAATCACGTCTTAATTATCATCTAATCACTTTGTTAATGATGTTGATTCTAGCATTTGATCCACCATAGCTCATCACATTGCTGTAATTTTAACATGGTATCAGAGCCTAGCCTAGAATCCATCAATTTGTGAGCCCATTATCTTGCTAATCACCTGGCTAATTAGGATTAGTAGAAAATTAATATTGTCACCTCTTTTTCCTTTGCACCCCCAGCCAGTGGTGGAGAAGCTCCCTCTCCTTGTGGGCTCAACATTAGCTCAAATTCTTCTAGCCCAACATAGCTAACTCAGTGGTGCTCCAGCCAAGTGAATCAGCGTAGCAAACCGCCGACCACAGCTCTCGATTTTTGCAGATTTGTAGGCGTCATTTTTTCTGAGGAAAAATGAGATCTTGTCTTCTCCAGTTTACAGTGGGTCTAATTTCTCTTAGCCCCTGGCGTTTTCAAGCATGCTCTACAAGCTGGTGAAGTCAGAATTTGATTTGATCAAGTCTACAGTGAGATCCAGGCTCTTCATCAAATCTGCAGGTGACTTTGGTAAAACAAAGATTAAGCATTCAATGTTTGGTCTGAGCTCATTTTTTGAACTCTAAGGCCTCAGATCTGGGCTCCCTGCATACTCTGTTTTCTGTACACAAAACAGAGGATTAATTTGCTAATCAATGATTAATCAGTGCTACTCACTATATTTTGGTACAATTAAGGGTTCAAATTAACCATTAGGTAGCTGATACAAATCCCTATAACTTTAGATCGCAATTCGGAGATGGTTTGATACTCCAACCATTCCGTACAAATTGGTTACCCTTGATTTAATGTAATTTATGGTAAAATTATGCTGATAAATTTGTGGTAATTATCATTTTGCATTTAACCCTTGGTTAATGCCTGCAAATCACACTCAAATTCAAGATTATTCACAACCAGAGTTTCATTTGGGAATGTGCATAAGAATGAATGCTATATGCATTATGTATTGGGCACATTACATCAGTGTAAAAATGGGATCAGACACTGCCCTTGTCCAGAATAAGGCAAGAGGTAAGACCTCCCACATAGATTTGGGTTTGCATTGCATAATGACACAAGATAAACATCAAAAGCCCAAAAGAACTGTCAACAAAACATTTAAACGTGTTGCTCACATGAAGCAAGAACTGACAGACAAGCTCATGGCCCCAGCCATGAAAGAAGAAGAACATCTCTTTCCAAGAGGAAGATCCACACCAAGAAGAAAATATAAAGGAAGAATTGAAGGAAGACATGGACGCGTGAAGAGAAGCTGCCACAACAAGAAGACTGAAAGAAGAGGAAGACATGGACGCATGAAGAGAAGCTGCCACCCACGGCAAGAAGACTGAAGACAAGAGAAGATGTGAGGCTCCAAAGGGTGAAGAGCCATGTGAAAATCTCAGAGAGAGAGAGAGAGAGAGAGAGATCCCACAACCCAATGTAACCTGCCCCAACAAAGTAAAACCACCTCTGAGCCACCGATGATGTATGCCATGTGGTAGATGTATGTGTGAGCACTTTAGTCAAGGTCACGGGCACTTATAGTAGTCTTGGACACAGAGAGAGAGAGAGAGAGAGTGTCAATGACTATGAGTTTAGGGACTTGAGGCACTGGTCGGCAAGTAAAAGAGAAACTTGGTATAGGGTCCACGTGTGCTAGGATTGTTCACTTGAGGGGAGGTGTGCTAGTAGGCACTGGTCGTCACGGACTATCAAGTAAAAGGGAAACTTGGTATAGGGTCCAGGTGTGCTAGGAGTATTCACTTGAGGGGAGGTGTTGAAATATACAAGTGAATATAGGGTGTGTGCGAGAACAAGCCCTTGACTAGAGGCTGTAAAAGAGAATGTGTAAATGTGAGAGAACCTGTGAAAAGGTGAGAAGAATCTACTGGGAGAGAGAATAAAGGGTAGCATGAGGAGATTTATGAGGTGTGGAGATATTCTGGGAGAGGTGGAGTGAATCAAGGAGAAGAGGTGGAGTGAATCAAGGAGAAATCAGTGGGATTAGATGCTTGGATGTAAACTCTATAAATTGAGGCATCGACGTAATGAGAACTTGTTGGTTTTTGATTATCCATGCCTACATTAAGTTATTAGTTAATTACTCACTAATCACATCTTAATTATCATCTAATCACTTTGTTAATGATGTTGATTCTAGCATTTGATCCACCATAGCTCATCACATTGCTGTAATTTTAACATGGTATCAGAGCCTAGCCTAGAATCCATCAATTTGTGAGCCCATTATCTTGCTAATCACCTGGCTAATTAGGATTAGTAGAAAATTAATATTTTCACCTCTTTTTCCTTTGCACCCTCAGCCAGTGGTGGAGGAGATCCCTCTCCTTGTGGGCTCAACATTAGCTCAAATTCTTCTAGCCCAACATAGCTAACTTAGTGGTGCTCCAGCCAAGTGAATCAGCGTAGCAAACCGCCGACCACAGCTCTCGATATTTGCAAATTTACAGGCGTCGTTTTTTCTGAGGAAAAATGAGATATTGTCTCCAGTTTGCAGTGGGTCTAAATTCTCTTAGCCCTTGGGGTTTTCAAGCATGCTCTACAAGCTGGTAAAGTCAGAATTTGATTTGATCAAGTCTACAGTGAGATCCAAGCTCTTCATCAAATTTGCAGGTGACTTTGGTAAAACAAAGATTAAGCATTCAATGTTTGGTCTGAGCTCATTTTTTGAACTCTAAGGCCTCAGATTTGGGCTCCCCGCATACTCTGTTTTCTGTACACAAAACAGAGGATTAATTTGCTAATCAATGATTAATCAGTGCTACTCACTATATTTTGGTGCAATTAAGGGTTCAAATTAACCATTAGGTAGCTGATACAAATCCCTATAACTTCAGATCGCAATTCGGAGATGGTTTGATACTCCAACCATTCCGTACAAATTGGTTACCCTTGATTTAATGTAATTTATGGTAAAATTATGCTGATAAATTTGTGGTAATTATCATTTTGCATTTAACCCTTGGTTAATGCCTGCAAATCACACTCAAATTCAAGATTATTCACAACCAGAGTTTCATTTGGGAATGTGCATAAGAATGAATGCTATATGCATTATGTATTGGGCACATTACATCAGTGTAAAAATGGGATCAGACACTGCCCTTGTCCAGAATAAGGCAAGAGGTAAGACCTCCCACATAGATTTGGGTTTGCATTGCATAATGACACAAGACAAACATCAAAAGCCCAAAAGAACTGTCAACAAAACATTTAAACGTGTTGCTCACATGAAGCAAGAACTGACAGACAAGCTCATGGCCCCAGCCATGAAAGAAGAAGAACATCTCTTTCCAAGAGGAAGATCCACACCAAGAAGAAAATATAAAGGAAGAATTGAAGGAAGACATGGACGCGTGAAGAGAAGCTGCGACAACAAGAAGACTGAAAGAAGAGGAAGACATGGACGCATGAAGAGAAGCTGCCACGGCAAGAAGACTGAAGACAAGAGAAGATGTGAGGCTCCAAAGGGTGAGGAGCCATGTGAAAATCTCAGAGAGAGAGAGAGAGAGAGAGAGAGAGAGAGAGAGAGAGAGAGAGAGAGACCCCACAACCCAATGTAACCTGCCCCAACAAAGTAAAACCACCTCTGAGCCACCGATGATGTATGCCATGTGGTAGATGTATGTGTGAGCACTTTAGTCAAGGTCACGGGCACTTATAGTAGCCTTGGACACAGAGAGAGAGAGAGAGAGAGAGTGTCAATGACTATGAGTTTAGGGACTTGAGGCACTGGTCGCGAACTATCAAGTAAAAGAGAAACTTGGTATAGGGTCCACGTGTGCTAGGATTGTTCACTTGAGGGGAGGTGTGCTAGTAGGCACTGGTCGTCACGAACTATCAAGTAAAAGGGAAACTTGGTATAGGGTCCAGGTGTGCTAGGAGTATTCACTTGAGGGGAGGTGTTGAAATATACAAGTGAATATAGGGTGTGTGCATAAACAAGCCCTTGACTAGAGGCTGTAAAAGAGAATGTGTAAATGTGAGAGAACCTGTAAAAAGGTGTGAAGAATCTACTGGGAGAGAGAATAAAGGGTGGCATGAGGAGATTTATGAGGTGTGGAGATATTCTGGGAGAGAGAATAAAGGGTAGCATGAGGAGATTTATGAGGTGTGGAGATATTCTGGGAGAGGTGGAGTGAATCAAGCAAAAGAGGTGGAGTGAATCAAGGAGAAATCAGTGGGATTAGATGCTTGGATGTAAACTCTATAAATTGAGGCATCGACGTAATGAGGACTTGTTGGTTTTTGATTATCCATGCCTACATTAAGTTATTAGTTAATTACTCACTAATCACATCTTAATTATCATCTAATCACTTTGTTAATGATGTTGATTCTAGCATTTGATCCACCATAGCTCATCACATTGTTGTAATTTTAACATGGTATCAGAGCCTAGCCTAGAATCCATCAATTTGTGAGACCATTATCTTGCTAATCACCTAGCTAATTAGGATTAGTAGAAAATTAATATTTTCACCTCTTTTTCCTTTTTGCACCCCCAGCCAGTGGAGGAGCTCCCTCTCCTTGTGGGCTCAACATTAGCTCAAATTCTTCTAGCCCAACATAGCTAACTCAGTGGTGCTCCACCAAGTGAATCAGCGTAGCAAACCGCCGACCACAGCTCTCGATTTTTGCAGATTTGCAGGCGTCATTTTTTTTGAGGAAAAATGAGATATTGTCTTTTCGAGTTGCAGTGGGTCTAATTTCTCTTAGCCCCTGGGGTTTTCAAGCATGCTCTACAAGCTGGTGAAGTCAGAATTTGATTTGATCAAGTCTACAGTGAGATCCAAGCTCTTCATCAAATCTGCAGGTGACTTTGGTAAAACAGAGATTAAGAATTCAATGTTTGGTCAAATCTTGTATTTCTTGGCTTAATCCTATACTAGACTGATTGCTATTGATGGCCTTGAAAGGATTTGAGCTCATTTGAACTCTAAGGCCTCAGATCTGGGCTCCCCGCATACTCTGTTTTCTGTACACAAAACAGAGGGTTAATTTGCTAATCAATGATTAATCAGTCTACTCACTATATTTTGGTGCATTTAAGGGTTCAAATTAACCATTAGGTAGCTGATACAAATCCCTATAACTTCAGATCGCAATTCGGAGATGGTTTGATACTCCAACCATTCCGTACAAATTGGTTACCCTTGATTTAATGTAATTTATGGTAAAATTATGCTGATAAATTTGTCGTAATTATCATTTTGCATTTAACCCTTGGTTAATGCCTGCAAATCACACTCAAATTCAAGATTATTCACAACCAGAGTTTCATTTGGGAATGTGCATAAGAATGAATGCTATATGCATTACATCAGTGTAAAAATGGGATCAGACACTGCCCTTGTCTAGAATAAGGCAAGAGGTAAGACCTCCCACATAGATTTGGGTTTGCATTGCATAATGACACAAGATAAACATCAAAAGCCCAAAAGAACTATCAACAAAACATTTAAACGTGTTGCCCACATGAAGCAAGAACTGACAGACAAGCTCATGGCCCCAGCCATGAAAGAAGAAGAACATCTCTTTCCAAGAGGAAGATCCACACCAAGAAGAAAATATAAAGGAAGAATTTAAGGAAGACATGGACGTGTGAAGAGAAGCTGCCACAACAAGAAGACTGAAAGAAGAGGAAGACATGGACGCATGAAGAGAAGCTGCCATAACAAGAAGACTGAAAGAAGAGGAAGACATGGACGCATGAAGAGAAGCTGCGACAACAAGAAGACTGAAGACAAGAGAAGATGTGAGGCTCCAAAGGGTGAGGAGCCATGTGAAAATCTCAGAGAGAGAGAGAGAGAGAGAGAGAGAGAGAGAGAGAGAGAGAGAGAGAGAGAGAGAGAGAGAGAGAGAGAGAGAGAGAGAGAGAGAGAGAGCCCACAACCCAATGTAACCTGCCCCAACAAAGTAAAACCACCTCTGAGCCACCGATGATGTATGCCATGTCGTAGATGTATGTGTGAGCATTTTAGTCAAGGTCACGGGCACTTATAGTAGCCTTGGACACAGAGAGAGAGAGAGAGAGAGAGTGTGTCAATGACTATGAGTTTAGGGACTTGAGGTACTGGTCGTCGCGGACTATCAAGTAAAAGAGAAACTTGGTATAGGGTCCACGTGTGCTAGGATTGTTCACTTGAGGGGAGGTGTGCTAGTAGGCACTGGTCCTCACGGACTATCAAGTAAAAGGGAAACTTGGTATAGAGTCCAGGTGTGCTAGGAGTATTCACTTGAGGGGAGGTGTTGAAATATACAAGTGAATATAGGGTGTGTGCGAGAACAAGCCCTTGACTAGAGGCTGTAAAAGAGAATGTGTAAATGTGAGAGAACCTGTGAAAAGGTGAGAAGACTCTACTGGGAGAGAGAATAAAGGGTAGCATGAGGAGATTTATGAGGTGTGGAGATATTCTGGGAGAGGTGGAGTGAATCAAGCAAAAGAGGTGGAGTGAATCAAGGAGAAATCAGTGGGATTAGATGCTTGGATGTAAACTCTATAAATTGAGGCATCGGCGTAATGAGAACTTGTTGGTTTTTGATTATCCATGCCTACATTAAGTTATTAGTTAATTACTCACTAATCACATCTTAATTATCATCTAATCACTTTGTTAATGATGTTGATTCTAGCATTTGATCCACCATAGCTCATCATATTGCTGTGATTTTAACAATGGTGCGGACAATGCAAGAAATACTGCTCCTAGGAGAGCATGCGGATGAGGATCTGGACAGGATAAGATTGGTCAAGAAGAGGGAAGAAATTACAGCAGGAAAGAAGCCAATATGCAATGATAAAGCAACCGAAGAAAGAATGACGGAGCACCAACTGGAGCCAATTGCACCAAAGCAACACAAGTGTCCTATAAAAGGAAGTGGAAAGAAACCCAGAAGAATTCTGGATAGGAAAGCTTATAAGGGAATGCCAAGGAAAAGAAAGGAAAGCAAAGGAGGAAGAAGGAAGAATGTATAGAGGCTAGAGTATGCCCATTGACAAGGAGAAATGCAGCAACTCCATGAAGGAATATGACCTATGGGAGGATCTCAACAAGATGAAATTGAACATCACACTAGACCAATTGCTGAATCTAGTTCCCAACTATTACAAGTAAAAGCTGCTTCAAGCCCTAGTGCCAAATGAAAGATTGGAGTAGATGCCAGTGTAAGAAAACATGCCAGTGTAAGAAAATAAAAAATTTGAATCTTGAATGTGACACATATGTTATGGAGGTGACCATAAAAGTCAGAGGGAAGACAATGTTAAGGGTCATTCTGGATGGAGGATCATGAGTAAACATAATATCAGACAGCATAGCTAAAAAGCTAGCAATCACGGATATGTAGCCTGTTTCATTCCAAATCTGGATAGCTAACCAGAGAAGAGTCTGATCAAATGGAATCATCAAGGGAGAACAAATAAGAGTGGTAGGATGCATGTTCACTGCTATGTTCGTAGTCCTGATTGAGATAGTGGGTGCATATCCCATGCTGTTGGGAAGACTGTGGCTCACAAGTGGAAGAATCAAGCACAACTCGGATATGGACAGAATCATGATCCGTAGGGGGGAAAAGAAGGTATGCATCTCGGTAGTAGGAAAAGACAAACTAAATATGGCCAGTAGACCATTGCATGCAGAAGGCTTAAACTACCTAGAAGGGGTAGGAGATGATGAGGAAGAGAAGATCCTGAAAGAAATTCGAGATCTGTTGTCACTCTTTGAGGTGGACATTAAGTGGATTGTACAGAGATATGATCCACAAGTCCTAGTCTCTCATCCCTGAGATGCTCATGAATGAAGAAAGTACACAAGAGGATGAGGAGGTCACTCAGGACAGTAAAGAAAAAATACAGGCTAAGCAGGAAAAGGCCATGGTTATTCTCAAGCATGAGGAAGACCAGCTGAGGAGGTAGAACATCAAAGTTCAAGAAGATAAGCTTGAGGAAGTAAACCTAGGAGATGATCAAAAGCCCAAAATAGTCAAAGTTAGTGGAAAACTAAATCACGAATTCAGAGGGAGGCTCAAAGAGTTATTTAGATCCTATAAGGATGTATTTGCCATGGAACTACTCGGACATGAAAGGAATTGATCCCAACTTTTACCAGCACAAGATCAACCTAAAGGAGAATGTGATTCCTATCAAGTAGAGTAGGTATAGAATGAACCCTAAGTACTCCAAACAGGTGAAAGAAGAAATTGATAAGCTATTAAGGGTGGGGTTTATCTATCTAGTGTATAGAGAAGAATGGCTTTCACCCAGAGTAATTGTCCCGAAGAAGAATGGGAAGCTCATAGTTTGTATAAACTACCGCAAACTGAACGCCTCCACCATTCCCACTTCCATGCATAGATTCCCTATTAGATGCGGTAGCTAGGCATGAGACATACTCCTTTCTTCGATGGGTTTAGTGGATACAACTAGGTGCGGATGGCACTAAAGGATAAGGAAAAAATAGCCTTCATGATAGAGTGGGGGGATTTTTCCTCCACTATAATGACTTTTAGGTTAAAGAATACTCCAGCCACATTCCAAAGAATGGTTCAAGAAATATTCTATAAATATCTAACCACCTTCATGAGGGTCTTTATGAATAATTTCAGTGTGTTTGGAAATAAAGAAGACCACATAACACACCTCATGATGTGCCTGGAGAAGTGCAAAAAAGCCAGACTGAGCCTGAGTGCAGCCAAGTGCACCTTTATAGTCTCACGAGTGGATCCCTGTTAATTAGGGCACATAGTATCGAGCAGAAGGACTGGCTATAGATCCGCCAAGGTCAAGATTATTGTAAAACTACAGCCGCCTAAGTATGCCAAAGAACTTGTCAGGTTCCTGAGACTAATCAAATGGCATAGCAGATTCATGAGGTTCTTGGTGAATGTGGCAATACCCTTGTACAACCTGACTGTGAAAGATGCAGAATATGTCTGGTTTAGGATCCTATCAGTAGGCTTTCCAGAACCTCAAGCAGATACTATCATTGGCACCCATTCTTTAATAGCTGAACTTTGATCTCGTGTTCACATGTATCTATTGATACTTATGATTTTGCCATTAGTAGTGCTTTGATGTAGGAGTGGCAAGAGGGTTGGTTCCGACCAATTTACTACACAAGAAGAAGGTTGTCCAAGCCAGAAGGGAACTAGTCCACCACAAAGAAGGAATCGTTGTGGGGATGATCTACTTGATCAAGAAATTCAGGTACTATCTGTTAGAAAATGTGTTTGAATTTCATGTGGACCACAAAGGACTCTTACAAGTACTTGGTAACAAATCAGACTTGGCAGGAGAATTAGCCAAATGGATGCTGTTGTTACAAGAGTTCGAGTTCACTATCAAGCACACCCTAGGAAACAAGCACACAATAACAAATTTCCTTTCCAGATTGGAGTCAGAATAAGATCTAGATGGGGTGGAAGATGACGTCTCGGATGCTTAGCTCTTCATCATAGATGGAGAAAAACCCAGCTAGTATGATGAGATGTTGTAGTTCCTCTTTGACTTGTCCTTTTCAGAGTATATGTCTAGATATTAGAGAAAGAAGATGACTCTCCAAAGTAAGTTGTTTATGGTAGTTGCAGGTCAGCTCTACAAGATGGGCATCAATCAAATACTAAGAAGATACATCCCTAGGCATGAAAAATAGGTTGTGCTAGCCAAAGCACATCAAGGGATAAGTGGAGGAAACTTTTTGAGAGAAGTCACAGGACGAAAAGTGTTTTATGAAGGATTATAGTGGCCGATGGCATTAAAAGATGCACACACGTTTATGAAGGAGTGTGACATGAGCCAAAGCTAGGCTAACCAAATGATGCAGATAGGATGCCACCTCAAAACCCAATATTTCCACTAGAGCCATTCCAAAACCGAGGTCTGGAATTTGTTGGCCCATTCAAGCTAGCATCTCAGTGAATAGGAAATAGATACATTCTAGTGGAGTTACAGATTACTGCACAAAATGGGTAGAAGCCAAGGCTCTGAAAGACTGTAAGGCATCGTTCATTAGTAAAGTTTCTTTATGAAACTATCATGATAAGATTAGGATGCCCAATATAGATAGTTAGTCAACCAAGGGAGCCACTTCCTAAATGAAGTGATTAAGAAGATGACAAAGCAACATATGATCATACATAAGAAATCAACAGTAAACTACCTGCTTTATGGGCATTATGGGCGTTTAGAATAGTTTACAAGAATGCAAGAGGACTTATGCCTTTCAGCATGGTTTATGGACTGGAAGCAATAGTGCCCATAGCATTCCTTACATAGAGCCTCAAGCAGTAGTGCCCATAGCGTTCCTCACATAGAGCCTCAAGATAGTCATGGCACAAAGGCTATCTCTGGAAGAGTCAAAAGTGCACAAAATTGAGCAACTCCTTTGGTTGGATGAAAGGAGACTATATAGTACATGGACAACCAAAATTGTACAAAAGAGGAGAAAGGTCCAGGTGGACAGAAACACAAAGTTTAAGATCTTCAAAGAAGGAGATGCAATCCTGCTTTTCTTGTTAAGAATCGAACCCCACCCAAGACAGCCTATCTTCGCGAAAATCTTCCTCCCCAGCTTCCCCCTATCTAGATCAGAGGACCACAAGATAGACCTCCTCCCAGGCTCGGATCCTGTGAGCAAGTATCCATAGTGCCTATCCAAGGCAATGGAATTGGAGTTGGACTGCCAACTCCAAGAATTGTTGCAATCTAGCTTCATATGCCTAATGTGTTGCCATTTGCAGTACTGATCCTGTTCGTCAAGAAGAAAGATGGTTCTTCTCGATTGTGTGTCGATTATCATGCACTCAATAAGATGACTATCAAGAGTAAGTTCCCGATGTTGTGAATAGATTATATTCTCAAGATGATGAATGGGGACAAGGTGTTCTAGACTTGAAGAGTGGGTACCACTAGGTGAGGATTGTTGAGGGGGACATGCCCAAGATAGCCTTCCGTATGAAATGGGCTCACTATGAATTTGTGGTCATGCCTTTTGGCTTGACAGAGATTAGGTTGTGGCTCTATGTGCTGTATCTATCAATGCAACACTTGTTGCAATGCCCTTATTTGTTGTGAGTCCCAACTTGAGTCTTGCTGGTTCAATGTTTATATCCTCTTCGTCCACCATGGTTATGGATGCCATATTGACATGAATCAGGTCCTTCTGCATTTTAGCTTTTGCTTGCCTAGCTTTAGCCTCGTCTTGCGCTTGATGGATTTTTTCTTTTGCTAATTGCTTCTATTTTTTTGAGAGGTGTTCTTGGAAGAGAATCTCCTGGGTTAATGGTCCAAAGTATTTTTTTAGTTTACTCCCATGGACATAGCCCTCCATTTGGATGCCATCAATTGTCTCTACTCGGACAGACCCTTGAGGTGTGATTTCTGATACAGGGAATGGTCCCAGACCTCGGTATTTCAGTTTCTTTTTCCTGGCACTTCCCACACCATACATGAGGACAAGGTCCCCTGTTTTTAACTCTTTTTGTTTGAGGTTTCTATCAAACCAATGTTTTCTGCGGAACTTTTCAACCATGAGTCCGTGTGATGCTATCAACTGGGTTTCATCCAGTTTTTCCAAGTCAATTAGCCTTTTAGCTAATGCATTTTCGGTTAGACGTTCTTGTATAGCAATTCTTAAGCTGGGGACTAAGTATTACATGTGCATAACTTCTTCAACACCATAAGCCAGACGGAAAGGAGTATATCCTATTGCCACCTTATAAGATGTGTGGTAGGCCCAAAGAGTTGCTGTAGGCTTATGCTCCCAATCTGTTCGACTTGCTTCCACAGTTTTCGTCAGGATGGTACACAAAATCTTATTGGTACTTTCTACTGGGGGCTGACCATTTGCTTGAGGGTAGTATGGTGACAATTTATGATGGATTACCAAGAATCCTGCAAGCAATTGATTAATCACCTTGTTAATGAAATGTGAGCCACGGTCACTCACCAATTCCAATGGGCATCCGAATCGTGATATGATTTGCTCATATACAAATTTTGCAGTTGTTTGTGCATCCGCTTTCTTTGAAGTTCTGGCCTCCGCCCACTTTGTGAAATAATGAGTGGGCTACGATTATGTAGTGGGCTTGTGAGTGATGGATGAGCCGTCGAACTTATAGGCCCCACAAAATCTATTCCCCATTTCTCAAATGGTTGCCTGACAATGATGGGGGTTAGTGGCATCTTGTCTCGTTTTTGTAGGATCGCAAAACGTTGGCATTCCTCGCATCTTTTGACGAACTCATTGGCATCCCCGAATAACATGGGCCACCAGAGTCCCCAGCTTGGATCACCTTTCGGCCTATAATTTCTCTGGCAAAATGCCCGCCTGCTATCCCAGAATGAGACTCTTCCACTGGTATGGTCACGAATTCATCCTCCCTTATGCATCATCTGAGCACATTGTCTTTGCCCAGTCTATACAACTCTCCAGTAATCAATTGATATGGTGCTGTAAGCTTGATAAGCCTTCCCATCTTATCCTTATTTAAGGGTATGTTCTGAGGGAAGCCATAAGCCAAATACTCTGAAATCTCTTCGCTCCACTCCGGTACCATATCCAATTTGAATAGACAAGCATCAGGGAGGTCATCGTCAGACACCACTTGTTGATTCTCCATTTGGAAATCTAGATAGGTGGTTGGCCAACACATGTTGTTTTCCCTTCCTTACCATGACAGTAAAGTCAAATTCCAACAACAGTAGTAGCCAATGTGTGATTCTTCCTATGGTGCAAGGTTTATTCACTAGATATAGCAAAGCTTGATGGTTCACAAAAAATATGAATTTTTTAGCCAAGAGATAATGTCGGTATTTCTTGACTATGTAGACCATGGCCAATCCTTCTCTTTCAGTAGTGGTGTAGTTCACCTCTGCATCATTCAATTGACGACTAGCAAAACAAACTGGATAGTCCAACTTGAATTCACCAAGTTGGGCAAGCACGCAAACAATGGCAAAATTTGACGCATAGATGTGTACGTGGAGTATAAGATTCCAATTGGGGGGTCGCAAAATGGGTGTGGTTGCCAAGGCTTGCTTCAGACGATCATAAGCCTCTTGACACTCCTTGGTCCACTCAAAGACAATGAGTAATTTATACAAGGGTCTGGCTATCTCCGCATAAAATATGATGAAGTGTCGGTAATAACCCACATGACCCATAAACCTTTACACACCTTTGTAGTTGGTGGGGGCGGTGGTAGTTCGAAGATCAACTTGACCTTGCTACTATCATCAGTGGGATATGCCACTTTTTGAGACTATGTGTCTTGTACCACACCACTTTTTGAGACTATGTGTCTTGTACCACACCATGCTTGACCCAGAACTGGCACTTCAAAGGGTTTAGTGATATTCGATATAATCAGCAACGTTCAAACACCTTCCTCAAACAGTTCAAATGATCTTCCCATTGAGAATGTGCACATAGATCATCAACAACATTTCCAACCACTTTTGCAAGTAGTCCTTAAAAGCTGTGCACGTCAATCTTTGAATGGTTGCCGAGGCATTTGTAAGACCGAACGGCATGACCTTGTAAGCGAATGTTCCCCACATGGTATTGAAGGTAGTCTTATGTTGGTCTTCTGGTTCTATGGACACTTGATTGTACCCTAAAAACCCATCCAAGAAGTTGTATGCTTCCCTTCCAGCCACTCTCTTTCCAGGACATGTTTGGTATACATGTTTGGTATACGGCAATGGTGGGTAATGGTCCCTTCAAGTGGGTGCATTTACTTTCTTAAGATCGACACATACTCTCAATTTTCCATTCTTTTTAGGCACTATCACAATGGGTGATAACCAATTCGTATGTTCGATCTCATAGATAAATTCAGAAAGTAAATGAGCTTATCAATTTCCTCCTTTACAATTGCTGCATACTTTGGATTCATCTGGTATGGTTTCTGCTTGGTAGGCCGTGATCCTTCCATAATTGGAATCGTATGTTGTACCACCTTGGGTAGTACCCCCTTCATTTCCTTATAGTTCCAGGCAAAACAATCCTTGTATTCTTTGAGAAGAGTAATAAGCTCTACTTCTTCTGCAGAGGTTAATCCTTTGGAAATATATACGGGCCTTGCTTCTTCCCTTGATTCCATAATATCAACCTCCTTGACTTCTACCAGGCCATCGTATGTTGTCAAGGATAGTCCTTCCTCTTTTACCCTAGTGGCTGTTAACCGAACCACTCTTTGATCTTTAATGTTTATGAGTCCCTGCGTACATATACATGATCCAAAGCCCAATCATGTACCAATTTGGATTCCCTCTCATGAAAGGTCATCCAAATATTATGTCATAAGTATTAGGTTGGTGTAGTAAGTCCATGATCACAAATGTATGATGATATTGAAACGTAAAGAGTCTGAACTTCACATTTTCCAAGAGTCCAATGGGTCTCGAAGATGTTCCATCAGCCATCTTAATGATTAGATCTACTCGTTTTAGATCTGGCTTCCCCCAATTTTCCTAGCAATGTTTGGTAATGATGCTGACACCTGCCCCACCATCCAAGATGGCTAACGCCTGGTATCCGTTATGATGAATCGGAATGGTAGCGTTCGTGTCGTCACTCTCATAGTAATGTCCCACTTGGTTAACTGGTATCTTAACCACTCGCGTTTCCTTTGTATGCCTCAAAGGTCTTTCTACCAAGGGTGGCAGAGCCTCATCTATATTCTCCGCTGGCCTTAGACCTCCTTCGATCCATTCTTTTACATCTATCCATAGGGTGGGTGAATTGCGTAACAACTGACCCAAGGGCATCTGGACAGGCGTGGATAACACAGCTACTAGGCTTCCTAAATCTCTAGGTTCCTTAGATATAGAGTGTTCTTCCCATCGAGGTGTCTCGTATTGTAAGATTCCTCCTCAGCCTGAATAATGAATAGACTTTACTTCAATCCCCTGTAATCATCCCCTATTTCTAAATACAAGAAAATATTATTTTTCCTTGTTTTTATCTAGAGAGAAGAAAATTTCTAGGGAGTGGTAATTCAATATTGAGATATTTTTGGATAAACAAATTCTCCTAAAATAAAAAATATGTTTCGCTGAAACAGAAATTCAAAATAAATCTTCCAAGGTGCATCAGGAATCAATTAAAAATGATTTAAAAGACCTTAGCCTAAGGGTCAAGATTTTTTAAAATTTTTGGATTATGGTCCAATTAAGGTTCTCATGTGCCAATAAGATTAATCCAAGTGTTGGGATGAGATAAACCCAATGAATAAAAGAAAATAGCCCACATAAGATGAAGAGTTGATTGAGTACAAGGTTTAATAGTTAAAAACTATGAGATATTACTAAGAAAATTATGATATTTTGGTATAATGATACATTTTTGACACCTTGGTAAGGAGGGGGCAGACTTCAAGGAGGTGCCTATTTCACACATGTGAAGGAGTTTTTAATTCCAAAATATTAAGATATTTTTATCTCTCCTCTCTCCTGAATCAAACTAGATCAAAATGGGAGCTAAACTGGTCCAAATCTTATCCAAATTCAGCCAAACTGAAGCTGAAAAATTCTAGAACTTAGTTGGACTCAGTTAGTGGCTTCCCTCACCTATAAATAGACCCTCATTCTTTTGTATTGTCATCTATGAAGTAGACCATGCCAGTATTACATTAGAATAAGCATATTTTCTATTATCCCCTAAAAATCCTCTACAATTTGGAGAGATTGGAGCTTCTCTCTCTTCAACCTTCCTTGGAGCTTTCCTCTCAGCATACTAACCAATTGATTGGTTGGGGACTTCTTCTAAGAATAGAGAAGCAAGCAAATCAAGAGGTAAGATGTACTTTTATGGTTTTTTCTTTAGTATTCTAAATGTTTTCACTTCTCAACCCCTCTCAAGCTTGAGAAGTATTCAAATGAATGGTTTTTCAATGTAAGTGAAGCTCTCTAATGAATTCTAATGATTAATCACAAAAGTTTACATTTATGTTTAATTAGGATATTTTTTAAGTATATCTCTCTCTCTCCCAAAGAATGGTCATTCCTATGACCAATTCTCTATTCAAATGATGCTTCTCATGGAGCAATTCTTAATTCTAAAATCAAACTCTATGTTAGTTAAGCTAGAGGCCAAAGAAATGGCTTTTCAATGCTTTTATGTTACATAAATTATAATGAACTTATGATTTAGATCCACAAATTGGATTTAGATCTATTGATAGTTAATCTATCATAATTGTATTACTAAGTTTTATTCTTTTCAAAATTATTGAAAATTATCAGTAATAGCAGTGAAGCTATGGTAGACTTTTTAGAAATTAATACATAAGTCATTTTTATGCATAATGTGAAAAGAGGACTTCCTACCATATTCTAGGATTAGTCATCCTATGTTAAAAGAATAATTCTCATCATATCCATGGAAAATTAATTTTTAATGTTTATGCATAAATAGTTAATTAAAGAGAAAAAGAGAAATTTTTATTAATTTCATTTTTATGATAAAAGAGGAATTCCCATGATAATGTAGATCCATGTATTTTCAATGGAAAAAGAGAAAAATAAGTATATTAAAATAATGAATATTTATATTTAAAATTAAAGAGAAATTTTAGATAAATTATTTTTATGCATAAATAAATTTAAATGATGAAAGATGAATTTCCATCATATTTGGCAATCAATCATTTAAGAGAAAATGGAATTCTTGTCATATTTAAATTAATGGATATTTTAATTTAATTTTTAAGAGAAAATTTAGTTAAAATTATTTTATGCATGAATAAATTTAAATGATGAAAGAGAAATTCCCATCATATTTGGAATTAAATCATTTAAATAGAGAAAGTGAAATTCTTGTCATATTTAAATTAATGGATATTTTTATTTAATTTTTAAGATAAATTTTATTTAAAATTATTTTATGCATGAATAAATTTAAATGATGAAAGAGGAATTCCCAGCATATTTGGAATTCAATCATTCAAATGGAAAAAGAGGAATTCTTCGTATAATTGGAATATTGAATATTGTTATTTAATTTAAAGAGAAATTTTAGTTAGATTTATTTTATGATAAAAGAGGAATCCCCATGACATTTGGATTGCACTCATTAAATGAGAAAAAGAGGAATTTTAAGCTTATTCAAAAAAAATAGATATTGGTATTTAGTTAAAAGAAATTTTTTATATAATTTAAGAAAAGAAATATTTGAATTAATTTTTGGTGTCGAAAAGATGAATTTTCACCATAATTCTACCTAGGGAATCAAGGTTGAGAAATTAAATGGTAGAAAGAATATCTTTAGATATTTGATGTGGTTAAATCACTAAATTGGTATTTACCCAAAAATAGATGTTTATCTGAAGAAAATCCTTGTTAGAACTAAATCGAATGATTTTGATTAGACTACGAGAGGGACGGACAGTAAACCTACTTGTCCATCTCTCGATCTGAATCAAGCAGTGACCAATTCGAGTTCCTAAATACAAAGAATAGACTACCGTTGGACTAAACTAGTTTTCCTTTGACCGAAATCACCAAGAATCTAGTTGGACAATCAGTCAAATGATGGGTAGATTACCTTGATGAGAGATCAAGGATTCTCATTATGAAATTGGGAATTAAGGAAAAAGGGGTTCTGTGGAACCAATCTCAAATTGGGAATTAAGGAAAAAGGGGTTTTGCGGAACCAATCTCAAACTGGGAATTTTACTTGCATAGAACCTTTATTTTTCATTTAAAGGACTATTTTACGACAGAATGCTGGAGGAAGCATTTGGCATGTGTTTTACTAAGAGGAGGTTCATTGCAACAGCTAGCAAGGAGTCATCGAGGGATGTCGCTTATGCAGCAAAGCCTGTCGAGGTCTTGACCAACCTCGGTACGGTTAAAATGGTGCGCTTCCAGTACGATAGGCGAGGACCGACAAAGCGATCCCTGAGTGAAGTGCTAGGACACCTAAGTAGGATCCTAGAGGGTTCTGACCACGCGATGCACAGGCTCGCAGTTACTAGGAAACCCATGCGTGCGTTGAGGAAGATTTGGATGGACTAGAAAGAATGACTTTTGTGAGGAAACCCATGCGTGCGTTGAGGAAGATTCGGATGGACTAGAAAGAATGACTTTTGTGAATCAAATTTTGGTATTAGATCTCGTTGGTTGGCCAGTTGGTCCTCAACCACGGAGAGTCCAGAGGACACATTTTGTAATACAATGGACTCAAAATTTTGGAGGATGATGATCAGTAATATTATGATTTTCATTGAAGGATTGTTTTAAAGACAGTCGAATCTGTTATAAATGGCAATTTTCATTGAAGGATTGTTTTAAAGACAGTCGAATCTGTTATAAATGGCAATTTCATATCAGGTGTGTACGTGGTATGCCTACTTTAAATTTTGCTTGAAAGCCAGCTAGGGGGCCAGGGAACTCTTTTCCTCGGTACCTGGGCAAAACATAACCAAATCTTTATAAAGGAATCCCACCAATACATTGGTCGGTTGGTTTCCTAACCCATGGGCCGGTTGGTTGGATTGGAGGATTCCTACGATACCATTAAGATAGGATTAGTTGCGTTAGTTAGATTAAGTTCTAAGAAGACCCTTGTTCTGTGGGAGGGAATCAGCGGCTGTGCCTCGTTAAAGGAGGAAAAAAGCGGTGATTCTATGGACCAAGTGCAAGTCTCTTCTTTGATTTGACCATCTGACTTCAGGTTTGATCAGATCAGTTTGAATAGTTAAGACTTTGAACTGTTAAATTAATTCTCCCGTTTGAAGATTTTCCCATGGCGCAATCGCCCATGCCTTCCGGGCAAGGGAAGTTTTTCCGGGCTCGGTTTCGGAGGAGCCGCCGGGCTAGTCTCTTTTCTGAATATCCGCGGACAAGGCCCCGAGTGTGGATCCCTACCCCGCGCGTGAGGCTGACGCTGCTTCTGCCACCAACGCCCTCGAAGGGGGCACCGCAGAGGGAGTCAGGGAACTCACAACTAGTATCAGAGCCTTGTTGAAAGCTAATAAGGAGAAATGAATTCTTATCAAGAATTGATAATAAAAACTCAGAAAGAGAATTTACATATTGTATTTTCATTCTGTAAGCTTCACTAATAAAGATTTTTAATCAAAGAATTTGATTTTATAGATGGAATTTCCACACTTATCTGGTGTTCCCGACCTCACCCAGTCACAAGACATGACTGCATTTGCCTTCGAGCATCTCATCTCTTCCATTGCACAACAACTCAAACGAGCTGAGCTAGACTCGCAAGCCATTTCGAGGATCTATATTTTCCTGGACCCAGCGGAGAGACGGCAGCACAAGTGGTTTGCAGGGCAGTATGTCCACGCCTCTTGTGACCAGCGTGTGATGCTTGAAGGAACATGGAAGCTACTGCTAAGCTAGACTAGAAAGCAAGAAGAACTGAGCAAGGCTAAGCTAAGGCGGAAAGAACACAAAGACAAGCATGATGAAGAAGCTAACTACTCAGACATAGACTCAAGTTCAGTTAGGCCACAAGATTGAGACTTGTGTTCATAAAAAGACTTGAGATCTTGCTGGATGATTTATTCATGATAGAGACCTCACTTATATAGAAGTGAAGTACAAGTGTTACAATAACACCCAACTATATGGGATAATAGAAAGAGTGCCACATGGCAACTCACACACAAAGACTAGTTCCTAGTACACACTAGGACACCTTGACTTCATGTTCCAACACCCCCCCATGAAGGAAAGGTGAGTGATAACATGAGTTTATAAAAGATGTAGTTCCTTGATATTCCCAACAAATCCCCCCCTCAAGGAAATGCCTCATACTGCAAGGATAAATCATAGGCTCATGGTCTCTCATGCCAGGGTCTCTGGTCAAGGATAAATCCACGGCTCTAATCTCTCATGCAAGTTGGACATCCTTGGGTAGGTACAGAATATGGGATATACCAGGACAAACACACAAAATATAATAGATACCTCTGAGAGGTTCAAACAGATAAGACAAGATACCTTTGCATACTCATAGTGGTTGCAACAGGTTTACAAAAATCCTTTTTGGAAACATGATCCAAGCAGGGAACCCTAGAAACAGAAATCTTTATCATCTACCATATATGCTTTTTCATCACTTGTGTCCTCCACCATATTTGCTGAATTTTTCTTTGAGAAACAGTTACTTTCAGAGTGGCCATTCTTGCCACAAATCCCACATGGCTTGATGCAAAAACAATCTTTCTCATCATGATTGTTTTTGCCACAATGTCTACAAGCTTTAAAAGAAATCCTTTTGAACCTGGTTGCCAAAGCTTGTTCTCACTCCACTTGGTGATCCTTTCGCTTCTCCTGCTTCTTTTCATCTTCCTGCAATGCACTTATGATCCCTTCAAATGAAGGATCGGGACCATATTTCAGTGTCGTGACCAAGTTGTCATAATCTTCAGGCATGCTTTTGAGAAGCACTGCCATAGCATCATCTTCTGTCACCACCGGAGAGTGAACGGCGGAAGCCAATTGATTCATTAGGCTTTGCATTTTGTTGATATGAGCATCCAAAGGTGCTCCAGGTTTTAGATCTAACTCAAAGAATTCAATCTTGAGTGACAACTTTGAATGCTTGCTACTTGCACCAAATAAGTGGTCAAGCACATTCCAAGCGTCAGCAGGGTCTTCAAGATCAAAGATGTGATGCAGATAATTGTCTCCAAGACCCAATGCAATGATTGCGAATGCTTGCTTGAGACGTTGAGGTTCCTTTTCCTTCTCCTTCTCGTTTGATGAAGAAGTTCCCTTGACCAGATTCCACAGATTGTGCTTCATCAAGTGGAACTTGATCTTCATTTGCCAGGTGTGGAATCCTTGGCCATTGAACTTCTCAATGGCAACGTGAGTATTCATCATGATGAATCAATCTGAGAGATATCTCAACTCGAAATGAAGATTAGCAATACACAACTCCCATACATGCAGACAGTGAACTGAAAATGGTGGGCTGATTCATGGGAAGATGCAGGAGAATGGGGTGCACATTTGGGAAGATGCAGGAGAATGGGGTGCACATTTGGGATAGATATAGCTGGAAGTGTGCACTTAACCACTCTTAAGGAAACACATCTACATACTCACTTAACCACTCTTAAGTGAGTATGTAGATGTGTTTCCTGAAGAGCTTACTGAGATGCCTCTGTCTCATGAAGTAGATCATGAGATTGAGCTAACCCCTGGAGCTCAGCCAGTAGCCTAGCATGCATACAAAATGCCAGTCCCTAAAGCCATAGAACTTAAGAAGTAGTTAAGACAACTGTTAGAGTAGGGATTCGTCAGACCCAGTGTCTCACCTTGGGGTGCGCCCATTCTCTTTCAAAAGAAGAAAGATGGAATGTTAAGACTATGTATTGACTACAGAGTGATAAAAAATAGAAGCAAGATGAAACACACACAAGAGAAGCAAACCCTAATCCATATCCATCAATCATAAAGAAGGAGAGAAGCCATAGTCACCATCTCTCTCACACACACAAAGGAGAACACAACATAGTGTTATATCCACACTACAAAGTAAACCTAATGTAATGTCCACACCACACATGACCAGCTGGACGCGGTCATAAACACACCACATGATATCTATCTACCATACTGTCACTCTGTCAGCACCCATGTGCTATCCTCCAGCTGTATACGAGCTTGACATTTCAACACTCCCCCTCAAGCTCGACATGTCCATCTCTAGGACTCCCAATCTAGTACGGAAATACTCGAACTTATCCTTACCAAGTGCTTTGGTAAAGATATCTGCAACCTGCTCATCTGTCTGCACATATGTCAAATCAACATGCCCATCTAGCACTTTCTCTCTGATGAAGTGATAATGGACCTCAATATGTTTGGTCCTGGCATGATAAACTGGGTTGCTAGCAAGCTGAATACTACTCATGTTGTCACAATGAATGACAACTCTCATATCACTCTGTAACTTGACATCATCTAGCAACTTCTTCAACCACATAGCCTCACATGCAGCTATGGCTGCTCCACGATACTCTGCCTCTGTGGTAGATAAAGCAACTGTAGATTGCTTTTTACTGCTCCAACTCACAGCTCCACTACCAAGGCTGAAAACATACCCACTGGTAGACCTCCTGTCATATGCACTACCGGCCCAATCTGCATCTGTATATCCATAGACATGCATGTCTTTTCCTGCCTCATAGAAAAGACCATAATGCACGGTAGTTTTGACATATCTCAGAATCCGTCTCACAGCATCCAAGTGAGGTTTACGAGGACTCTGCATAAACTGACTCACCAAACCAACTGCATAACTGAGATCTGGCCTCGTAATGGTCATGTAGATAAGGCTACCAACCATTTTCCTGTACATGGTGATATCATCAAGCTCATCACCCAAATCAGCCCTAAGCTTCATGTTTTGCTCTAATGGTGTCAACATTGGTTTGCATGCTGTCATACCATACTTTGCCAGCATGTCAAGTGCATATTGCCTTTGCACCAACCATATACCCTTGCTTGTTCTAATCACCTCAATGCCAAGAAAGAACCTTAAATCACCAAGGTCTTTCATATCAAACTCTTTGCATAAAGAGGCCTTAACCTCATCAATGCCTTTCCCACAATCACCTGTGATAATCAAATCATCAACATAAATGACTATCATCACGATACCATCATGTGTCTTCTTCACATAAAGTGAAGAGTCTGCATTGCCAACCACAAATCCAATACTGACAAGATATCTGCTGATCTTGTCACTCCAAGCACGAGGTGCTTGCTTCAAACCATAGATTGCTTTCTTTAACCTGCAAACAAAAGTCGGATATTTTGGATGTACATATCCTTCTGGCTGTTCCATGTACACCTCTTCTTGTAGTTCACCATTCAAGAAAGCATTTTTTACATCCATTTGATGTAAGGCCCAACCTTTTTGTGCTGCTAGTGCAATGATAGACCTCACTGTAGCCATCTTAGCCACTGGGCTGAAAGTTTCATCATAATCAAGACCATAAGTTTGTGCATATCCTTTAGCGACCAGCCTTGCCTTATGTCTCTCTAGGCTGCCATCTGACTTGCACTTTACCTTATACACCCATTTGCAACCAATTGCATTCTTTCCTTGAGGTAACTCAGCCAATTCCCATGTATCATTTTTGTCCAAAGCATCCATCTCTTCATCCATGGCTTTCTGCCATACATGCTCTCCAATAGCCTCTGTATAGCATGTAGGTTCCACATGCTTTACCATAGATGTCATGTATGCATAGTGCATAGCAAAATCTCTATAAGTCAATCTTTCAACTGGATATCTGACTCTCTGGGATCTCCGCAATGCATGCGGGTCACTCTGTACACCTGTAACACGAGCATGTGGTGGCACATATCTGTCTTGCCTAGCACCAGGGGTGCGTAAAACAGGTATGCCGAGCAATTCATCCAAACTCTCAGAACTAGAGGACTCATAACCTGTGATCCCAATTCCTTCGACTTTCTTTTTGCCTTTATCCATAGCACTACTCCCAGTGCTCACACTCTCATGCCTCAAACGTCCTGACCAGGGACGTACACTGCTACTCTCAGCTTCTGCTGCTGCTGGCCCAAACATAGTAGTAGAACTAGAACTTGCTTGTGATGGCAAGTTCACAGGCACATTAGCCTCAAGTGTGTCAATGACTCCCTCATCTCTTGCTTTGTACCAACTAGCAAGCTCATCAAACACCACATCACGTGAGATGACTACTTGTCTAGTTTGAGGGTTATAACATTTGTAGGCCTTTCGATCCTGTGCATATCCAACAAATACACATTTCTCTGCCTTAGGATCCAACTTCCGTCTTCTTTCATCAGGCACATGGACATAAGCTACGCATCCAAAGACTTTGAGATGTCCAATGTCTGGCCTGTAACCTGTAAGCCGCATCTCTGGCGTGCTTCCATGAATGGCTGCTGTAGGTGTTTTGTTCAGGATATACAGTGCAGTAGCACATGCTTCTGCCCAATAGTAATCTGGCATGCTCTTTTCATTGAGCATTGCCCTTGCCACTTCACATATGACTCGATTCTTTCTCTCAGCCACACCATTCTGCTGAGGTGTATACCTGCATGTCAACTGTCTCCTTATCCCATGCTTCCGCAAGAAATGCTCAAAAGCTTTTGAGGTGTATTCACCACCTCCATCTGTTCTCAGACACTTAATCCAACAGCCATATTGTTTTTCTACAAGAGCCTTGAAATCCATGAATTTTTCCAGCACTTCACTCTTCTCTCTCAGAAAGTATATCCATGTCATCCTGCTGAAATCATCTATAAACGTCACATAGTATAGACTACCTTTGGTAGATGGGTTTTGTGCTGGGCCCCATACATCACTGTGCACTATCTCAAGTGGTCTATTACTCATATTTCCTTCTCTAGGAAACCTCAACCTTGCCTGCTTTCCAAACTGACAGGCTTCACACACATGCATATGTCCATCATATTTGAATCGAGGCAATCCACTGACAATGCCTCTTGTTTGCATGTTCTTTAATCTCTGTATATTGACATGTCCAATCCTCTTGTGCCACATGTCAATGTCCTGCACAATCCCATTGCTCTTTGAAAACATGGTTGAGCTCAATTCTGGTATGCCTGCATCCAATTTGAACAACCTTCCTTCCTTCTTGCCCTTGGCAATCAATCTACAGCCATGCTTAAAATCTTCCACAAAACAGCCATTCTCATTGAATCTTACTTGTAATCCCTGCTCAACCATTTGGCCTACTGATGCCAAATTCTTTGTGATGGATGGTACATATAACACTTCTGACATATTCTTCACATTTCCATCATGCATCCTCAAAGGCACACTGCCAACATGTGTTATAAGATGCTGAGTATCATCTCCTGTGACCACATAACCATTTGTATCCAATGGTTGCATCTTCTCAAACCACTCACCATGACATGTCATGTGGTTTGAGGCACCTGAATCCATATACCATGACTCATCTCCAGCATTCTGAGAATCCATTGTCCCCATAACATGCTTCATTGCAAAAAGATGATTTGAACTCCCATCATTGTTACTAGTAGATGCATAATTTCCATGTTGTGGTCTTCCATTCCTGACATCATTTTGCTTTTTGTAACAATCTTTTGCCATATGTCCAAGTTTGCCACAATAGTGACATTCAATTCCATTCAAATTTTGTTGAGGACCTTGCCATTGTCCTTTACCACGAGCACCTGTTCCAAATCTCCCCCTATGGGATTGAAATCCACGACCTCCATGTGATCCAAATGATGACTGTGAATTCTGAAAATTCTGATTTGATTGTGGTTGAGTAGACCTGTCATTCCAACCACGTCCTCCACAGCCTCGAGGGGTAAATCTCCCCCTGCCTCGAAAGCCTCTAGATGAGTAAAAAGCCTGATTCCTTGCATGCTCATCATTGTTTGACGAGGATGCACCACCTGTAACACTCATACCACCAAGACCAAGCTTCAATTCTTCCACAATGAGCAATGACACAAGCTCATTAAAGTCTGGCATTCCTCCCAACCTTACTGAGATGGAAGTGTCAAAAGATTTGTATTCTTTGCCTAAACCACGTAATGTGAGAGCAACCAAATCATCATCATCCATCGGGGCATGGATTGATGACAAGGAATCTGCATAACCCTTGATTTCCTGAACATACTCATGTATACTCCTATTCCTTCGTGTTACACTGTGAATCTGTTGCTTTAGTTGTATCTTCCTTGCACCAGCAGTGTCTGTCTCATACATTCGGCACAATATACCCCATGCTTCTTTCGGTGTATCTGCATCTTGGATGTGAATAAGCAAGGCATCTGTTACACATATTGAAAAATAATGCAACACCTTCGAAGACTGCTCTACCCATTGCTTGTGAGCCAGTAACTGAGCATTATTTGGTTGAGGAGGTAGGTATGGCTCCGGGTCTTCCTCCGAGACAAGACTCCATAAACCTTTGCCTTTCAAAAAACTCTTCATTCGAAAGTTCCACACTTGAAAGTTAGTGCGGTCAAGCTTCTCTCCAACAATCTATATCGGACCATCTCCCATTGTTGCAAAAAAATATAGTAGATGTACCCCTTTGACAAGTAGTATGCCGGACCTGTAAAGATTCAAATCCCTCCAAATCACATAAAATGCTTGAAAATTGTGTGCATTAACATCCCACAATGATTCACCAACAATGTACACTCGATCAAAGTTGAAACCAAATGATACTCCTTCACAAAAAAATTTCTGGTTTTTTTTTCTCGCCAGTTAACCAGTCAAGATTATGCTCTAAATCCTTCAAATCTTGTCCAAATTCAATGATTCAACTTGCATTGGCTTCCCAACACATTTCTCCAACATATCCTAGAAGGGTTTGATCAAATTCTTCAAGATGAATGAGAACCACCAATTTTTGTAGCTCCCTGGTTTGCTTTTTTCTGCATCTGTCAGGTACCACCTCTCGCTAAAAATGCTCTATCTCCTTGAAATCTTATCCAAATCCAAAACTTTTTGAATCAAAAGTTTAGCAACTCATAGTACTTTACTTTTACCAAAGGAATTAGGCCAATTTGATATAGACAAGGAGTAATGCCTTGATTAATACTGCTCTGTTTCTGGACAGACTTTCTGCAAACCTGCAAACCTCTGCTAATTGAGTTTAATGAGCTCCAAATACATCAAGTGAGCTGCCCCAAATGTTATCTAGCTCTCTATCACACTTTTGCTAAGTACTCCAAGCTTTAAAGCATCCAATTTGGTGTCCAAATGAGTGAATTAGACATTAATCATTGCAAACTGTCCAAGTATCTGCTTCTTTATGCGCCGCCTGCTCCTGAGGGCTGTAGAAGAAGGGCAAATGCTCATTGACATCATCAGCACCTTAGCAATGACCTAAACTAACATGTGCTTGAAGGGTTTGGCTCAATTCTTCCTCTAGCTTCCGCAATCGATCCTCCACCGAGCATATGTTCTCTGTTTTTGTAGAGTCCAAAAAACCAGAATTTTTTTCCTTCACAAATTGCCTGTAATGCATCAATTTTCATGCAATGGTTTGCTCCAGTGTTGCTAATACATGTTCCCTTTCACAATACATGAGAACCTCTGTGTTTCCTTTGTATTTGCACCAATACTTTTGACAAAATACATTCCTTCACAAGCTTCCATGAAAGCTTCAAAACCAGAAATTTTCTGCTTGCTTTATGCACTTCAATCTTCACTGAACTTGCTCTTTGATACCTGCAATCCGCAGAGGGGGTCTTGCTACACTCACCAATGGTCCTTAGCTCTCAGATCTGATGCCGGTGTGTGCTCCACAGCTTCTCCTTTGCTCCAAGCTCCAATGGCTTCCTTCACAGCTTTTTCTTCTTCTTCCCTCTTCTCTCACTCACTCTCACAACACAGCTAATGAGCTCTTAGCTCTGATACCATGATAAAAAACAGAAGCAGGATGAAACACACACAAGAGAAGCAAACCCTAATCCATATCTATCAATCATAAAGAAGGAGAGAAGCCATAGTCACCATCTCTCTCACACACACAAAGGAGAACACAACATAGTGTTATATCCACACTACAAAGTAAACCTAATGTAATGTCCACACCACACATGACCAGCTGGACGTGGTCATAAACACACCACACGATATCTATCTACCATACTGTCACTCTGTCAGCACCCATGTGCTATCCTCCAGCTGTATACGAGCTTGACATTTCAACATAGAGGACTGAATCAATTAACAATTAAGAATAAGTATCACATCCCTAGGATTGATGAACTTTTGGATCGGTTGAGTGGGACCCAAATGTTCACAAAGATAAATCTCAAATCCGGGTACTACCAGATCAAAATCAAGGAGCAGGACATCCCAAAGGCAGCATTCAATACTCGCTATGGGCATTATGAGTTCACAGTCATACCATTTGGATTGACTAATGCCCCGGCAATATTTAATCATCTTGTGTAGGATATTCTCAGAGAATACTTGGATAATTTTGTTCTTGTCTTCTTTGATGATATCTTGGTATACTCAAAGAATTCTATAGATCATGAAGATCATGTGTGAAAGGTCCTGGAAATCCTAAGGAAACACCAACTCTTTGCAAAAAAGAGCAAGTGTTCTTTCTCTATTGACCAGGTGGAATACTTGGGATTCATAGTATCAAAGAATGGGATTTCTCTTGACCTCGCAAAGATCCAAGCAATCATAGAATGGCCAGAACCCAAGACAGTAAAGGAAGTCAGAGGATTCCTAGGATTAACCGGATGGTATAGGATCTTTATACCCAGGTATGCTCAGATAGCATTCCCTTTAACTAACCTTCTCAAGAAGAGCACTTTTTCAGTGGACTGCAATGTGTCAGAGTGCCTTTGACAAGTTGAAGACAGCCTTTTAGTAACCAACCCTGTCCTTAAATTGCTAGATTTTACCAAACCCTTTGATGTAGTTACTGATGACAATGGGTTGCCTTAGGCGGTTCTCTTATGCAAGAAGATCATGCAATGGCCTATGAATCCAGAAAACTTAGAACACATGATAGAAATTATGTCATCCATGACTTGGAGTTACTCTTAGTAGTTTATGCTCTGAAGTTGTGGAGACATTATCTTTTGGGACAAAGGTTCACCTTGATGAAGTGGATCTTCACCCAAAGGAATCTCAACATGCGTCAAAGGAGATGGATGTAGACCCTGTAGGAATTTGATTTTGAAATTAAGTATCTTCCGGGGAAAGAAAATGTGGTGGCAGATGCACTTAGCAGAAAAGCCTCCTTGCTTGCAATTACAGTGGTGTCAAATCCATTGATCAATGAAGCAAAGGAGAAAATCATGCAGGACAAATTCTTTGCCCCTATTGCTACCCTTCTGATGTAGGAAAGCAAGACTCCTCAGGAAATAGGTCGAGTTCTTGGGTACAAATTGGTTGAAGGATGCATGTATTATAATAAACTACTGTATTCCCAAAGATGAGGGAATCAAGGGAAGAATTCTGAGATAAGCCCATGATAGCCTGATAGCTGGACATCCAGGGTTTATAAAAACCTATATGTCTGTGAAGAAAAGCTTCTTCTACCCAGGACTCAAAAAGGATGTACTTGATTATGTGCGGAAATGCTTAATGTGTCAAAGAGTCAAGGCAGAGAGAGTCAAGATGCCAGGGAAACTGCAAACTCTAGACATTCCTTAGATGAAGTGGGAATGTATCAGTATCACTGCATTACCTTCAGTGCAATTAGGTTACAACTCCATTTTTGTGGTAGTTGACAGGCTAACCAAAGTTTTCCATCTGGTTCCAGTGAAAGAAACATACATTGCAGTGGATGTTGTCAGAGTTTTCCTCAAAGAGATCTTCAGATTGCATGGCTTACCCAGGAGGATAGTAAGTGATAGAGATCCCAAATTTACATCGAAATTTTGGACTGCATTCTTTGAAGCACTAGGAACTTTCTTGGATCTCAGCACAACCTATCACCCCGAAACAGATGGCCAGACTGAAAGAGTGAACTAGGTAATAGAAGATATCCTTCGGTCATGCTACGACAAGGAACCCAAGAAGTGGTTGAGCCATTTGCATCTAGTCAAATTTGCTTACAATGCTTCTTATCATCGAAGCATTGGGATGAGTCCTTTCAAAGCTTTGTATGGGCAAGATTGCCTTACACCGTTGACTTGGTCTGACCCATTGATCAGAGTTGAAATGTCCAAACAAATGCTTGATTACATGGACCAGCAAATGCAATCAATCCGTAAAGATATAAAGGCAGCCCAAGATAGGCAAAAGCAGTATGCATATAAAAAGAGATCAGAGAGAGAGTTTGAAGAATCAGATATGGTACGACCAAAAAGAAGTTCCTTATCCTTAGGGAATTACAAGAAGCTCTCTCCCAGATACCCTAGGCCATATGCGGTTATAAAGAAAGTGGGCGATCTAGCCTATAAACTTCTTTTGCCTCCCCATCTCAAGGTACATAATGTATTCCATGTCAGTTTGCTTAAGAAATATGTACCCAGCCCGAGTCACTTGCTTGATGATGAACAATTGATCTCTTTGACTCAAGGCTAAATGGTACTCCAACCTGAGGAAACCCTTGACATTCGAGAGAAGATTCTCAAGAGCAGGGTCCTCACAGAATTTTTAGTAAAGTGGAACTTCTTCCCTCTAGAAGACGCCACCTATGAGAAAGCAGAAGAGTTGGCGAAAGATTACCCCCACTTTGTGAGATGAGGACATCTCGCATTTTTCAAGTGGGAGAGGATGTAAGATTCCTCTTCAGCCTGAATAATGAATAGACTTTACTTCAATCCCTTGTAATCATTCCCTATTTCTGAATACAAGAAAATATTATTTTTTCTTCTTTTTGTCTAGAGAGAAGAAAAATTCTAGAGAGTGGTAATTCAATATTGAGATATTTTTGGATAAACAAATTCTTTTAAAATCAAAAATATATTTCTCTGAAATAGAAATTCAAAATAAATCTTCCAAGGTGCATTAAGAATAAATTAAAAATGATTTAAAAGACCTTAGCCTAAGGGTCAAGATTTTTTAAAATTTTTGGATTATGGGGATTATGGTCTAATTAAGGTTCCTATGGGCCAATAAGATTAATCCAAGTGTTGGGATGACATAAATCCAATGAATAAAAGAAAATACCCAAAAATGAGTAAATGCCCACATAAGATGAAGAGTTGACTGAGTACAAGGTTTATTAGTTAAAAACTACGAGATATTACTAAAAAAATTAAGATATTTTGGTATATTGATACATTTTTGACACCTTGGTAAGGAGGGGGGAGACTTCAAGGAGGTGCCTATTTCACACATGTGAATGAGTTTTTAATTTCAAAATATTAAGATATTTTTATCTCTCTTCTCTTCTCTCTCCTGAATCAAACTAGATCAAAATGAGAGCTAAACTTGTCCAAATCTTGTCCAAATTCAGCCAAACTGAAGCTGGAAAATTCTAGAACTTAGTTGGACTCAGTTAGTGGCTTCCCTCACCTATAAATAGACCCTCATTCTTTTGTATTGTCATCTGTGAACTAGACCATGCCAGTATTACATTAGAATAAGCATATTTTCTATTATCCCTTAAAAATCCTCTACAATTTGGAGAGATTGGAGCTTCTCTCTCTCTTCAACCTTCCTTGGAGCTTTCCTCTCAACACTCTAACCAATTGATTGGTTGGGGGCTTCTTCTAAGAATAGAGAAGCAAGCAAATCAAGAGGTAAGATGTGCTTTTATGGTTTTTTCTCTAGTATTCTAAATGTTTTCACTTCTCAACCCATCTCAAGCTTGAGAAGTATTCAAATGAATGGTTTTTCAATGCAAGTGAAGCTCTTTAATGAATTCTAGTTGATTAATCACAAAAGTGTACATTTATGCTTAATTAGGATTTTTTTAAGTATATCTCTCTCTCTCCCAAATAATAGTCATCCCTATGACCAGTTCTCTATTCAAATGATGCTTCTCATGGAGCAATTCTTAATTATAAAATCAAACTCTATGCTAGTTAAGCTAGAGGTCAAAGAAATGGCTTTTCAATGCTTTTATGTTACATAAATTATGAAGAACTTATGATTTAGATCCACAAAATGGATTTAGATCTATTGATAGTTAATCTATCATAATTGTATTACTAAGTTTTATTCTTTTCAAAATTATTAAAAATTATCACTAATAGCAGCGAAGCTATGGTAAATTTTTTAGAAATTAATAAATAAGTCATTTGTATGCATAATGTGAAAAGAGGACTTCCTACCATATTCTAGGATTAGTCATCCTATGTTAAAAGAATAATTCTCATCATATCCATGAAAAATTAATTTTTAATGTTTATACATAAATAATTAATTAAAGAGAAAAAGAGAAATTTTTAGTAATTTCAATTTTATGATAAAAGAGGAATTCCCATGATAATGGAGATCCATGTATTTTCAATGGAAAAAGAGAAAAATAAGTATATTAAAATAATGAATATTTATATTTAAAATTAAAGAGAAATTTTAGATAAATTATTTTTATGCATAAAAATATTTAAATCATGAAAGATGAATTTCCATCATATTTGGCAATCAATCATTTAAATAGAGAAAGTGGAGTTCTTGTCATACTTAAATTAATGGATATTTTTATTTAAATTTTAAGAGAAATTTTAATTAAAATTATTTTATGCATGAGTACATTTAAATGATGAAAGAGGAATTCCCATCATATTTGGAATTCAATCATTTAAATGGAGAAAGTGGAATTCTTGTCATATTTAAATTAATGGATATTTTTATTTAATTTTTAAGAGAAATTTTAGTTAAAATTATTTTATGCATGAATAAATTTAAATGATGAAAGAGGAATTCCCATCATATTTGGAATTCAATCATTTAAATGGAAAAAGAGGAATTCTTGGTATAATTAGAATATTGAATATTGTTATTTAATCTAAAGAGAAATTTTAGATAGATTTATTTTATGATAAAAGAGGAATCCCCATGACATTTGGATTGCACTCATTAAATGAGAAAAAGAGGAATTTTAACCTTATTCAAAAAAAATAGATATTGGTATTGAGTTTAAAGAAAATTTTTATGATATTTAAGAAAAGAAAGATTTGAATTAATTTTTGGTGTCAAAAAGATGAATTTTTACCATAATTCTACCTAGGTAATTAAGGTTGAGAAATTAAATGGTAGAAAGAATATCTTTAGATATTTGATGTGGTTAAATCACTAAATTGGTATTTACCCAAAAATAGATGTTTTTCTAAAGAAAATCCTTGTTAGAACTAAACCGAATGATTTTGGTTGGACTACGAGAGGGACGGACAGTAAACCTACTTGTCCATCTCTCGATCTGACTCAAGCAAAAACTTCGTGACCAATTCTAGTTCCTAAATACAAAGAATAGACTAGCATTGAACTAAACTAGTTTTTCTTTGACCAAAATCACCAAGAATCTAGTTGGACACTCAGTCAAATGATGGGTAGATTACCCTGATGAGAGATCAAGGATTCTCATTATGAAATTGGGAATTAAGGAAAAAGGGGTTTTGTGGAACCAATCTCAAACTGGAAATTTTACTTACATAGAACCTCTGTTTTTCATTTAAAGGACTGTTTTATGTCAAAATACTGGAGGAAGCAATTGGCATGTGTTTTACTAAGAGGAGGTTCGTTGTTGCAATAGCTGTGGCGGGGAGTCGTCAAGGGACGTCGCTCGTTGGCAAATCCTGCTGAGATCTTGACCAGCTTTGGCACAATTAAAATGGTGCGCTTCCGGTACGATGGGCGAGGACCACAAACGAAGCGGTCCCTAAGTGAAGTGCTAGGACATTAAGTAGGATCCTAGAGGGTTCTGACCGGGTGATGCACAAGCTCGCAGTTGCTACACCCATGCGTGCATCGAGGAAGATTCGGATAGACTAAAAAGAATGACTTTTGTGAATCAAATTTTGGTATTGGATCTCATTGGTTGGCCAGCTAGTCTTCAACAGAGAGTCCAGAGGATACATTTTGTAATACAATGGACTCAAAATTTTGGAGGATGATGATCAGTAATATTATGATTTTCATTGAAGGATTGTTTTAAATATAGTCGAATCTGCTATAAATGGCAATTTCATATCGGGTGTGTACGTGGTATGCCTACTTTAAATTTTGCTTGAAAGCCGGCCTACGGGGTCTGGGAACTCTTTTCCTCGGTACCCAGGCAAAACATAACCAAATCTTTATAAAGGAATCCCACCAATAAAGTGGTCGGCAGGTGGTTGGCTAACCCATGGGCTAGTTAGGCTAGATCGGAGGATTGCTGCGATACCATTAAGATAGGATTAGTTGCATTAGTTAGATTAAGTTCTAAGAAGACCCTTGTTTTGTGGGAGGGAGTCAACATCTGTGTAAAGGAGGAAAAAGCGGTGATTCTATGGACCAAGTGCAAGTCTCTTCTTTGATCTCACCATGTGACCAGAGGATTTTTAGAGGATAATAGAAAATATCATTATTTTAGTATAATACTGGCATGGTATAGTTCTCATACTTTTTTACAAAGGGCTAAGGATCTATTTATAGGTGAGGGAGGCCTCTAACCAAGTCGAACTAGTTTCTAGAATTTTCCAGGTTCAGTTTGGCTCAATTTGGACAAGATTTGGACCTAGTTTGGCTCCCTTTTGATTTGGTTTGATCCAGGAGAGAGGAGAGATAAAAATATCACAATATTTTTTAGTCTCACGTTTTTCAAGTGGGAGAGGATGTAAGATTCCTCCCTAGCCCCTCAAGATGTCCAGTTTCTTCCCCTATAATCAATCCCCTTTTCAGAATAATAAAAGATCTTGTTTGTACCTGTTTTGGCTAGAGAGAGAAAATATTCTAGAGAAAGGTAATTCAGTTTTTAGATATCTTTGGATGGAAAAATATCCCTTCTTATTAAAATAAATTCCCTCAAAATAGAAGTTTAAAAAGAAATTCCTAAGGTGCATTAGAAATAAATTATAATGTGCACAAAAAAGACCTTAGCCTAAGGGTCCCTATTTTCAAAAAAATTTGGATTAAGGTCCAAACAAATGTTTGATAGGCCAATGATATTAATCCAAATGTAGAGAGGAGATAAATTGAAGAATAAAAGATAAACCCCCCAAAAATGAGTAAATACTCACATAAGATGAAGAGTGGACTAAGGACCAAAGAAAAGAATTAAAAAACTGAATTTTGACACGTGAGTGTGGGGATATTCCCTCATGAAGTAGGAACCTTTTTCTCATCATTACCCCCAATTGTTAATAAATAAAATGAGATATTTTCATCTCTCCTCTCTCCTGTTTCAAACCTAGATCCAAAAAGTAAGCTGAACTGACCCAAAATGGTCAAAAATTGACCAAACTGATCTGGAAAATTCTAGAATCAGTTTGCTTGGTTAGAGGCTCACTTTTTCCTATAAATAGAAGCCTCCCCCCTTTTTGAAAGCTTAATGGTGTTTATGCACTGTTACTCTTCTCTTGTCCTGAGCCATCTACATTGAATTTTTTAATAATTCAAATCCTCTCCAAAGTGAATTGGTGGCCACTATTGCTTCAAACAAGAGTAGAACCCTCAATCCCTCAAGCCAAAGGAGAGCTTACAAGCTCCATGCAGTAAGCTAATTTTCTTACTTCTTTTACGAATTTTAATAAAAAATCTATGGTTTTCTTGATTTTTTATGTTCTACAAATGATTGAATTAAATTCAAATGCTATGCCTTTGATGAAAAGGCCACCCCCTTCTCTTCTTTGCATTCTAATCTTTCTTAATCCTAGAAAGATTAACTAAGTGATTAATTAAACTCTTTTTATTGTTTACTCTCTTGAATTTAGAAAATTATGTAGATTAGAGTTCTATAATTCTAAATTGGGTTAATTAATTTAAGTGAAGAAAGATTAAAAAAATGAGAAATGGTCAGCCATACAAAGGAGGTTATGGCAAAATTTTCTAGAATTTTATGTGAAAAAGAAAGTTAGTTTTTTTGTTATTCCAAAAGAGTAATTCCCTCCATTTTTGCATCTAAAAGAAATATTCTAATTACTCCATGTACATATTCACCTATGAATATGCATGGATATCACTGATATTAATTATTAAATTTGATTTCTATGCATAGAAAGATGCATAAATAAATAAAAATTATTATAAAAGTGTTATTCTTATTAAATTTGATTTCTATGCATAGAAAGATGTATAAAGGAATTTTTTTATTATAAAAGTATTATTCTTATTAAATTTGATTTCTATGCATAGAAAGATGCATAAATTTAGTTTTTTATTATAAAAGTGTTATTCTTATTAAATTTGATTTCTATGCATAGAAAGATGCATAAAGGAAAATTTTTTATTATAAAAGTGTTATTCTTATTAAATTGATTTCTATGCATAGAAAGATGCATAAAGGAAATTTTTTATTATAAAAGTGTTATTCTTATTAAATTTAATTTCTATGCATAGAAAGATGCATAAAGGAATTTTTTTAATTATAAAAGTGTTATCCTTATTAAATTTGATTTTTTATGCATAGAAAGATGCATAAAGGATTTTTTTTAATTATAAAAGTGTTATTCTTATTAAATTTGACTTTTATGCATAGAAAGATGCATAAAGAATTTTTTTTTATTTTAAAAGTGTTATTCTTATTAAATTTGATTTTTTATGCATAGAAAGATGCATAAAGGAATTTTTTTAATTATAAAAGCATTATTCTTATAAAAATTGATTTTTATGCATAAATAGATGCATAAAAAAATTCTTTTTATTTTAAAAGTGTTATTCCTATTAAATTTGATTTTATGCATAAGAAGATTTTTTTTATAAAGTGTTATTCCCATTTATTAGAATTCTCTTAAATTCTATGTTTAGATTCTATGAGTATTTGATAAATGAATAATTAAATACTCTAGGAGAGAAATTTCTATCGTTTTATATTCACACGGATTGTAAAGAAAATTCAAGAAATCTATCGAGATCGAAATATTCAGATAAATGATTAATTTATTCCTCATTAGAATTCGTAACTAATTTAGAAATCAGTTAAGTGAATATTCAAAGAAAGAAATTCAGTAAAATAGTAACTGAATTATCAAACCTTTTCAAGAAAGATAGTTGAGGAAAAATCTTATCCGACTCAAACCTTGAATCAGACTATGACCAAGACCAAACTCTTTAGTCAGTTTCGAGGAAAGAAGGTGTGACCAGTTTAGAAAAATACACTCAAAACTCTCGTCAAATCTAAAACTAAGTTTGAGACCCTTCGAATTGATCTGTGGATCAAGGATATAGAATTCGAGGAATTCTGGTATGAAATTCCGATCAAGAAGAAGTTTTGGGGATACCGATTCAAGAAATACTCCTTGTATTCAAAAGAAAATCAAACTGAAAACTTGCATGGAAACCCTGTTTTCTTAAAGGACTGTCTTATGCAAGAATGCTGGAGGGAGCATTTGGTATAAGTTTTTCTAAGGGAAGTTCGGTTGCAACAGCTGGTGGGGAGTGTTCAAAGGACGGCTCACGCGGAAAAGCCTGAGTGCCAGGACACCTAAGGAGGATCCTAGAGGGTTTTGACCAGGAGATGCACGGGCTCGCGGTGCCTATGATACCATGCATATGTCGTGGAAGATATGTATGATGGATGAAATGATTATTGTAATCTATTATACTGGATCTCGTTGCTGACCAGTTGGTCTCAAAACGGAGAGTCCAAAGTGATACTATTTTTTAAGAAACAAGGGACTAGATGAAATTTTTGAGTTATGACATCTGTAACCATTGTCAATGGATTATTTTATATGTTAAAGTTTTAAAGAGGAGTACGTGCGTATCTGTATTCGAAAGAAAAAGTTAAGAAAGGCATTCAATTATGGGTGGGTGAGTAATTGTCTGGTTCTACCGATTCTAGTGGTTGGTAAACCCATGGGTCGGATGGGCTAGAACTAGTGGAGTTTTAATAATAATTAAATTGAAATAATAGGAATACGCTGAGAATTCGAGTAGTTAAATAAAAACCTGAAGAATTTCTCAAATGAGTAGATCAATGGCTGTGCCTGACTTTGGTTAGGAAAAAAACGTTGATTTTCTCAAATGATTAGATCAATGGTTGTGCCTGATTTCGGTTAGGAAAAAAGCATTGATTTCTTCAAACTAAGTCAGTGATAGTTTTCCTTCTATCTGGTTTAATCAGGTGAAGGATAGTTTAGTCTCTTGACCCCGTTAGAAAATTCGTTAAGAAAATCAAAAAGGTGGAATCGTCCCTGTTTTTTGGGCAAGGAAAATTTTCCCAGTTTCGGTTTCGGAATGACCACCAGATTAGTCTCGTGTCCGGACATTCGAGGGCGAGGCCCCAAGTGGGAAACCCTGCCCCGCGCAAGAGGAAGCTACTTCCACTACTAGCAACCGGGAATCCGATGCGCGAGGGGGCAGAGGGGTCTCATAGCTGGTATCAGAGCGCTATTGTAAACTTACGAAACAGCAACAGAAATTGCCTAAAATTTTAAAGTAAATCTGGGAAATAATGTTTTCACTTGTTAAGATTATGTTTGAAATGAACTTCATAAATTGAAAACTCATAAATGGAACTGGATTTGTAGATGGATACTTCAAATCTGTAGCATTTCTGAACTCTCCCAGAGTCAGGATATGATCGCCTTTGCCTTCGAAAATCTCATCAACTTCGCTACAACCCGAGGAAGTAGAGTGAGACTCGCTCGTCACTTTGAGGATCTATACTTTCCTGATCCAATAGAGCGACGTCAGCATATGTGGTTCTCTGGAGGGCGAAGTATTCGCGTCAATACCAATCAACAACAGAGACTCAGACAGAATATCTCGCTAGCCATGATCTTGATAAGGCTAGGAGTTATTCATTATGTACAACTTTATAATCTCTCACCCTGGAATTTTAGAAATTCTTGCCGTATTTTTAGACTTCATGGCCGCTTTATTCCTAGAAGAATAATTACAGCACCATTATCAACGATGAATCGTGTATATCATAGCATGTCTCCATCACAGTATCACCTTTTTATGCATACATGATTGAGGCAGGGACTTTTGGAGCCGAGACACTCTATGTATATATCAAAAACTTTTGATAATAAATGATGTTTTGCAAAAGATTCCAAATTGCTTTCGTGGTTGTGAATATTGGTTAATAAAATTATTAGAGTGAATCTTGTTTTCAAGAATTATGATGGAATATTTAATTATTTAAGAAATAAATCTCAAAAATTAAAGTCATAAATTTGATGACAAAGTTAAGCTGACAAAAATATCGTTTTGTCAAAATCATGAGGCGCGCGGGCCGTGGTAGGTAGCCGGATCCTCTTATCGATGATGAAGAGTTAGATCCGGACGTTCGTAAAGCCCTGCACCAATCCCAACCTGGTCCCTTCAAGGGTGAAGGGGAACAGTTTAGGAGAAGTAGTGGAAAAATGGATCGAGGCAATGGAAGAGTAGTTTGATGTAACCGGTTATAAAAACGAGAAGAGCAAGATGGCTCTCACTAGATTGAAAATTGTAGAAATGGCCAAGGTCACATGGAGGAACCATTGCAAGACAAACAGTCAACCAAAATACCCAGACTTGGTTAGATCTTAAAGCTTACCTCAGGAGGAAGAGGTTCTGTCCTCAGGGCTTCCTGGAAACCAAAATGAATGAGTTCTTAGAACTGAAGCAGGATAGCCGGACGATTGATGAATACCATCAGGCATTTTCCCTTCTCCTCAAATATTCTCCACTTTTGGATAAAGAGCAGCTGATGGCCAGATTCATTCGAGGTATGAAGGAGCCATTGGACACTTTAGTGAAAAATGCCAAACTAGTCTCAACGGCAGAAGCTGTCAGAATGGCAAAGAACTTTGCCAAAGCATTTGTTGTTAAGGTCTCGCCGAAGCATGTTGCACCCTCAAACTTTAAAAGGCTCCAACCCCGGGAAGTGCTTCAAACTTTCCACCCCCAAAGAGGCAACAAGGCCCTAATCAGAATCAAGATGCTGGGAAATTCAAAAGTGAACGAAGACCCTTCCCTCAGAACACTTTCTCAAGAGCCCCACCTCTTTCAAGGATTCAGAGGGATGAGCTTAGAAGTGAGAACAGGTGTTTTGGGTGTCAGGGTTTCGGTCACCAGCTTAAAGACTGCCTGACTGCTGCCATGTCAAGAGGACAGGGAAGTCAAGGACCCAAAGTGCAGAGACCAGCCCATTCGTATATTAGTCAACCGTCTCCCCAAAATCAAGGCAATCCTAGGAGGACTCCAGCTCAACCATTTGCCTCTGTTCAAAGTAATCTCAAAACTCCCTCCCAGAACTAGGGTAACCAAGAGAAAGAGTTCCGCCCCAATCAGCAGCTTTGCCAAAGCAGTTACGATAGGAGAAGTAGTGGAAGGGGAAAGAGGTCAAATTTATGCCGTGATTAAAAACCAAGGGCCAGATCGTCAATTCTCTATCATCCATGCTCCAGCTGATGAGTATAAGGGTAAGCAATTTAAGCTTTTGATTGATTTAGGCAGTACTCATTCATTTATTTCCCCAAGATGCTTACGTAAGCTAGTCTTAGAACAAAATCAAGGAAACCTATGCAAGTTGAATTGGCCAGTGGGAAGATTCTTTTCACTCACCACCATGAGACATGACGTATTCAATTTAATCTAGATGGGAATGTAACTGACTGCCCGTTCAGAGTCTTAGCTTTGGGAGTTTTTGATGGAATCCTTGGAATGGATTGGCTCCACAAAAATCAAGCTGACATTCACTATCACAATGGAACCATTTCCTTTCGTGACCTTCACGGGAACAAAGTTCAAGGAACTGGAATTTTTGGATCCCCATATCTGCAACAATTAGTAAAAGCTTCTAGGTTATTGAAAGGACTTAGAAAGAAGCAGCTCATTTATGTTGTCCAAATGAATCCGGTAGACACAAAGTTAAAGGCTAAAGAGCCAGAATGGTTAAGTGAGTATGATGATTTATTCCCAGCAGAGCTAACTGAGATGCCTCCGATTCGGAAAGTAGATCATGAGATAGAATTGACCCCCGGAGCTCATCCCCAATAGCCTAGCGCATGTACAAAATGTCAGTCTCCCTGAAGCCATTAAACTCAAGGAACAGCTTAGGCAGCTGTTAGAACAAGGGTTTGTAAGACCCATTGTTTCACCTTGGGGAGCGCTAGTTCTCTTTCAGAAAAAGAAGGATGGAACGTTAAGACTCCGTGTGGATTACAGAGGTCTCAATCAGCTGACAGTTAAGAATAAGTATCCTATCCCCAGAATCGATGAGCTTCTAGAAAGGCTAAATGGAGCCCAGATCTTCACTAAGATAGATCTCAAATCAAGGTATTACCAGATCAGGATTAATGATCAAGATATCCCAAAGACAGCCATCAATACTCGCTGTGGGCACCATGAATTTATTGTCATGCCATTTGGATTGACAAATGCCCCAACTACATTCAATCGCCTAATGCAGGACATTCTCAGAGAATACTTGGATGATTTTGTTCTTGTTTTCTTTGATGATATTCTGATTTACTCAAAGAATACAGCTGACCATAAAGCTCACGTCCATAAAGTTCTTGAGATTCTAAGGAAGCACCAACTCTTTGCAAAAAAGAGAAAATGCACTTTCTCTATCTCGCATACGATGACCGGCTAAATGTAGCTGCGGGTGGCTATCCTGCCGAGAAACCTGCCACTGCGCACAAATGCGAGTGGAAGGAGGTAAAGGACCATGTTGAATACTTGGCTTTCTGGTATCCAAAGACGAAATTTCTCCAGATTCCGTAAAAGTCTAAGCAGTCATAGATTGGCCTGAACCAAAGACAGTGAAAGAAGTCAGGGGATTCTTGGGATTAACTGGTTGGTATAGAATTTTTATACCTAAGTATGCTCTCATGGTTTCCCCCTTGACTAATCTTCTCAAGAAGAATACTCCGTTTCAATGGTCTGCCAGGTGTCAGAGCGCTTTTGATAAGTTGAAGACCGCCTTGGTAACCAATCCCGTTCTGAAGTTGCCAAATTTCTCTCTACCCTTTGAGGTAGTAACACAGATGCCACTGGTTTTGCCCTGGGAGGTGCGCTCATGTTGCAGGAAGGTCATGCAGTGGCCTATGAATCCCGAAAACTCAGAACGCATGGACCTGGAGCTACTTTTAGTAGTCTATGCCCTGAAGATGTGGAGACATTACCTACTGGGTCAAAGATTCACTTTGATGACAGATCATCAGAGCTTAAAGTGGATCTTCACTCAGAAGGATCTCAACATGTGCCAAAGAAGGTGGATGCAGACCTTACAGGAATTTGATTTTGAAATCAAATACCGCACAGGCAAAGAAAATGTGGTGGTAGATGCCCTCAGTAGAAAAGCCTCCTTGCTTGCAATCACAGTGGTGTTAAATCCATTGATTAATGAAGCAAGAGAGAAGATCATGTAGGATAGATTCTTTGGCCCTATTGCTACCCTAATTATGCAGGAAAGCAAAACTCCTCTCAGGAGTTGAACCGAGTTCAAGGGTATAGCCTGGATGAAGGAATTATGTATTATAATAGCAGGCTATGCATTCCCAATGATGAGAGAACTAAGGGTCAAATTCTGAATGAAGCCCATGATAGCCTTATAACAGGACATCCAAGTTTCATCTCAAGACCTACATGTCTATAAAGAAAACCTTCTTTTGGCCTGGACTAAAAAAGGATGTACTTAATCATGTACGTCAATGCCTAATATGTGAGAAAGTCGAAGCCGAGAGAGTAAAAATGCCTGGGAAGTTACATCCATTAGACATCCCCCAGATGAAGTGGGAATATATCAGTATGGATTTTATTACAGGACTACCTTCAATGCAATCAGGTTATAACTCCATCTTCATGGTAGTTGATAGATTAACCAAAGTTGCCTATCTGATTCCAGTAAAAGAAACCTACACTATAGTGGATATGGCCAGAGTGTTCCTCAAGGAAATCTTCAGATTGCATGGCCTACCCAGAAGAATAGTAAGTGATCGAGATCCCAAATTTACGTCAAGATTCTGGACTGCATTCTTCGAAGCAGTAGGAACTTTCTTGGATCTCAGCATAGCTTACCACCCTGAGACTGATGGTCAAATAGAAAGGGTGAACCAAGTAATCAAAGATATACTTTGGTCATGCTGTGGGGCAGGGAACCCAAAAAGTGGCTAAGCTATCTGCACCTAGTCGAATTCGCCTACAATGCTTGTTATCACCAAAGTATCAGGATGAGCCCTTTCAAAGCTTTGTATGGACAAGACTACCAAAAACTGCAGTCAATCTGCAAGGATATAAAAGCTGCCTATAGGATAGACAGAAGCAGTATGCAGATAAGAAGAGGTCAGGTAGAAAATTCGAAGAAGCAGATATGGTCTTCATTCGAGTACACCCCAAAAGAAGTTCTCTATCTCTTGGGAAGTACAAGAAGTTATCCCCCAGATACTGTGGGCCATATCTGATTACAAAGAAAGTAGGTGACTTAGCCTATGAACTTCTTCTATCTCCTCATCTCAAAGTACATAATGTATTTCATGTCAGCCTACTTAAGAAGTATGTATCGAGGCTGAATCATGTGCTTAACGATGAACTCTTTACTTCTTCAACCTAAGGGCATATGAAACTCCAACTTCAATAAATCCTTGATGTTTGAGAGAAGGTTCTCAAGAACACAATTTTGAGAGAATTATTAGTCAAATGGAAGTTCTATCCTTTTGAAGACGCCACCAAGAGAAAGAAGCCGAACTGATGTAGGATTACCCCCAGTTTGTGAGATGAGGATATCTCGCGTTTTTCAAGTGGGAGAGGATGTAAGATTCCTCCCCAGCCCCTCAAGATGTCCAGTTTCTTCCCCTGTAATCAATCCCCTTTTCAGAATAATAAAAGATCTTGTTTCTACCTCTTTTGGCCTAGAGAGAGAAAATATTCTAGAGAGAGGTAATTTAGTTTTTAGATATCTTTGGATGGAAAAATATCCCTTCTTATTAAAATAAATTCTCCCAAAACAGAAGTTTAAAAAGAAATTCCTAAGGTGCATTAGAAATAAATTATAATGTGCACAAAAGACCTTAGCCTAAGGGCCCCTGTTTTCAAAAAAATTTGGATTAAGGTCCAAACAAAGGTTTGACAGGCCAATGAGATTAATCCAAATGTAGGGAGGAGATAAATTGAAGAATAAAAGAAAAACCCCCCAAAAATGAGTAAATGCTCACATAAGATGAAGAGTGGACTAAGGACCAAAGAAAAGAATTAAAAAACTGAATTTTGATACCTCAGTGTGGGGATCTCCCCTCATGAAGTAGGTGCCTTTTTCTCATCATTACCCCTAATTTTTAATCAATAAAATGAGATATTTTCATCTCTCCTCTCTCCTGTTTCAAACCTAGATCCAAAAAGTAAGCTGAACTGACCCAAAAATGGTCAAAAATTGACCAAACTAATCTGGAAAATTCTAGAATCAGTTTGCTTGGTTAGAGGCTCACTTTTTCCTATAAATAGAAGCCTCCTCCTTTTGTAAAAGCTTAATGGTGTTTATGCACTGTTACTCTACTCCTGTCTTGAGCCATCTACATTGAATTTTTTAATAATTCAATTATTTTTGGCCTAATCCTCTCCAAAGTGAATTGGTGGCCACTATTGCTTCAAACAAGAGTAGAACCCTCAATCCCTCAAGCCAAAGGAGAGCTTACAAGCTCCATGTAAGCTAATTTTCTTACTTTGTTTACGAATTTTAATGAAAAATCTATGGTTTTTTAGATTTTTATGTTTTGCAAATGATTGAATTAAATTCAAATGCTATGCCTTTGATGAAAAGGCAACCCCCTTCTCTTCTTTACATTCCAACCTTTCTGAATCCTAGAAAGATTAACTAAGTGATTAATTAAACTCTTCTTATTGTTTACTCTCTTGAATTTAGAAAATTGTGTAGATTAGAGTTCTATCATTCTAAATTGGGTTAATTAAGTTAAGTGAAGAAAGATTTAAAAAAATAAGAAATGGTCAGCCATACAAAGGAGGTTATGGTAAAATTTTTCAGAATTTTGTGAAAAAGAAAGTTTGTTTTTTATGTTATTCCAAAAGAGTAATTCCCTCCATTTTTGCATCTAAAAGAAATATTTTAATTACTCCATGTACATACTCACCTATGAATATGCATGGATATCACTGATATTAATTATTAAATTTGATTTCTATATGCATAAAAAGATGCATTAAGGAAATTTTTTTATTATAAAGTGTTATTCTTATTAAATTTGATTTCTATGCATAGAAAGATACATAAAGGGATTTTTTTTTATAAAAGTGTTATTCTTATTAAATTTGATTTCTATGTATAGAAAGATGCATAAAGGAAATTTTTTTATTATAAAAGTATTATTCTTATTAAATTTGATTTCTATGCATAGAAAAATGCATAAAGGAAATTTTTTATTATTATAAAAGTGTTATTCTTATTAAATTTGATTTCTATGCATAGAAAGATGCGTAAAGAAATTTTTTTAACTTATAAAAGTGTTATTCTTATTAAATTTAATTTTTTATGCATAAAAGATGCATAAAGAAAGTTTTTTATTACAAAAGTGTTATTCTTATTAAATTTGATTTTTTATGCGTAAAAAGATGCATAAAGGAATTTTTTTACTATAAAAGCGTTATTCTTATAAAAATGGATTTTTATGCTACATAAATAGATGCATAAAGAAATTATTTTTATTTTAAAAGTGTTATTCCTATTAAATGATTTTATGCATAAATAGATGCATAAAAGGATTTTTTTATAAAAGTGTTATTCCCATTGAAGTTCATTTTATGCATAAATAGATGCATAAAGAATTTGTATATCAAAATTAGAATTCTCTTAAATTCTATGTTTAAATTCTATGAATATTTGATAAATGAATAATTAAATACTCTAAGAGAGAAATTTCTATCGTTTTATATTCACACGGATTGTAAAAAGAAAATTCAAAAAATCTATCGAGATCGAAATATTCAGATAAATGATTAATTTATTCTTCATTGGAATTCGTAACTAATTTAGAAATCAGTTAAGTGAATATTCTAAGAGAGAAATTCAATAAAATAGTAACTGAATTATCAAACCTTTTCGAGAAAGATAGTTCAGGAAAAATCTTATCCGACTTAAACCTTGAATCAGACTATGACCAAGACCAAACTCTTTCGTCAGTTTCGAGGATAGAAGGTGTGACCAGTTTAGAAAAATACACTCAAAACTCCCGCCAAATCTGAAACTAAGTTTGAGACCCTTCGAATTGATCTGTGGATGAAGGTTATAGAATTCAAGGAATTCTGGTATGAAATTCAGAATTCCAATCAAGAAGTTTTGGGGATACTGATTCAAGAAATCCTTGTATTCAAAAGAAAATCAAACTGAAAACTTGCATAGAAACTTTGTTTTCTTAAAGGACTATCTTAATGCTGGAGGGAGCATTTGGTATATGTTTTTCTAAGCGAAGTTCGGTTGCAACAACTGGCGCGGCAAGAAGTGTTCAAAGAATGGCTCATGCAGCAAAGCCTTAACCAGCCTCGGTATGGTTGAAAAATGGTACGCTTCTGGTACGATGGGCGAGGGCCGACGAAGCGGTCCCTGAGTGAAGTGCTATAGGACACCTAAGGAGGATCTTGGAGGGTTCTAACCAGGAGATGCACGGGCTCGCGGTGCCTATGATACCCATGTGTATGTCGTGGAAGATATGTATGATGGACGAAATGATTATTGTAATCTGTTACTAGATCTCGTTGTTGCTGACCAGCTGGTCTCAACGGAGAGTCTAAAGTGATACTGTTTTTTGAGAAACAAGGGACTGGATGGAATTTTTGAGTTATATCTGTAACCTTGTCAATGGATTATTTTATATATTAGTTTTAAAGAGAAGTGTGTGCATATCTGTATTCGAAAGCAAAAGTTAAGAAAGGCATTCAATTATGGGTGGGTGAGTAATTGTCTGGTTCTACCGATACGTATTCCAAGTTATACATGGGGAAACTGGCCTATGATAGTTGTGGTGACCAATTATTGGGGAAATCATTGTATTGAATACTCTAATAATTACAAAAGATGTGAAATTTTCTTGGAATTTGTTGTTGGTATTGATTATGTGATACAAAAATATTTAAGATATGTCCTTTACAAGTCTTCAAGTTAATTCTAATTGGTTGGTACAATACTAGGATACCTACTACCTCCAGACTCACGTCTCTAGGCGCATATCTATAGACTCACGGCTCACACCTCTAAACTCACAGTTCGCATCTCTAAGCTCTTCATGGATCATGTCTCTAGGTTCAATTTTGCTAGAATTATGTTTTTTTTGTGAGAATTATATCTCTAAGATCATGTTTGCTTGAATTATGTTTGTTTTTTGCGAGATTGTTTGCTCACATCTCCTTTGAAACTCGAGAGATGGTTTAGCCTGGTTTTTTGATTTTTTGTTTGGATTGTGATTAAGATTCCTAATCCTAGTTTAAGATGTTTATTCAAATGATTGATTTTTTTTAATTGACTTTGGTTGATTTAACATGCTCCTAAGCTAGCAATTCCAATAATATGTGCAGAAACTTGAAATGCATGAACAAAAATTAACTTTTTGACTCTAATTTACACCGAATGGAGCTCAAAGCTTATGTTTTCAAAGTGGATTCCACTCTTAATCACAATTTCTAAGATATTTCTTTATTTAATACAATGTTAAATCTAAGCCTTTGTGGGCTTCAAAATCATGCAAATCACCAATGTAGGGTTTTGGTGAATTGGTTCTAGAGGAAGAGGCTCAAATATTGGCTCTTTCAAAGTCTCTTGAGAATGATCTCACAAGTTTGGCCAAGGTCTTTGGGACACTTTGAGCTCCCATCATAAGTCCTCTAATTTTCTTTGGAATAGGGTCAGGTTTGTACTCAACCACTTGGCTCTAATTAAGCATACACCTTCCTTACAAGCTCTTGGGCTTGTTTCATTCGTTGTGGTTAGGATGCACTTTGAGTTTCTTTGGAAGGTTTACGTAATCAATGGGTTTCATCTCTTTGGGAAGATATGGTTTGATCAGGAGATTTATTGTTGTCTCCATGTCAAGGGATGCAACTTCTTTGAGGCTCTCATTCAAACCTCTTTCAATGGTCATGATGTTGGTTAGGGTAATCATATTCCTTGAAGATCTTGGGCTTTTTTCATTCATTGGTTGTTAGGGTTCTCTTTGGGAAGAGATGATTCGAGGAGTGGGAGATTGATCTTGTCTCCACAAAGGATGCGACTTCTTTGAAGCTCTCATTTGAACCTCTTTCAATGGGCATGATGTTGATGTCCTTGACAAATTGATAATGTTTTCATGTGCTCTTCTTCTTCCTTTGGACCTCTGGTTTTGGTTTATTATCCCTTTTTAGGCTACCAAAAAGAAGATGTCCTAGACTAAGGAGATGTTGGGAAGATAATTTAAAATGATAGACCTTGGGCTTATTCATTTTTTGGGAGGAATTATGCTTCAGGCTCTTTAGTTTCTTACTTTGAGGTTGAAGTGTGAGCTTTTTACTTAATGGTAGTTGTGGATATGGCAACTATGGTGGCTATACATACCTTACGTTAACTGGTTTTGGTAAGTAGGCATTGGATCTTTTGCTTGTTGAGTGACTTGTGGGACAATGGCAACCTTGGTGCATGGGGAGCATATAGCATTGTGTAGGAGAAGTCCACATTGTTAGATTTCTTTGGTACCAACAATGAGTTATGGCATATTTCTAGTGGCACTAGAGAAATGAACCTAATATTGTTACTATCTTGGCCTTATCAACAAACACTTCATACTTGTATGGTTTCAATGACAAATTGCACCAAAACCATATGTCTCCATGGAAATAAGTGTGGAAGTCTAGCTTGAAGAACTCTGGCTGGGGTTAGCCTTGAGGTTACCCTTTAGGGTTGGCCTTGCCACTACTGGCCTATTCTATTGAGAAGATTTTATGCCAACCCATCAACGCTCATGTCTTTGACTAGTGTGTTTGCATATTCAATTAGGTCAACTAGAAATCCTCTCAGTCATCCTAAGCACATCAATCTTTTGGGCAAAGATACGAAATATCTCATCAAATTTATTGTTATAATTGGTCATGGCAATGAACTCATCAAATGTGTGGCATGTGTAGTGGGTGGTGGCTCTGAAGGATGTAAAGGTGTGAGGGCTATAAAGCTGGTAGGAAAAGGCCTCAGTAATTTGGTGAGTCAAAACAAGAGAATATAAGTGACCTTGGTCTTTTTATACTAGAAATTTTATATTTTAGAATATATATATATATATATATATATATATATATAAAGATTCAAATGTTGACTCTTACTATGCTGGTTAGGCACCCTTAGCCAAATAGGCTTTTGATGATGCATCCCCTATATCTTGGTTTAGGCTGGACAACTTTTATATCCCTATCTTGTAGATTATTTAGTAGGTCTATTATATCATGGCAACACTCATTAAAGAGGTAGTGTCTAGGCATGTAGAGATAGTCATGGAGACTCTTGCTCTTAAGACCAATCATAAATAGATCAATGAGAGATAAGTCATCGTCTTTCGCGGGGGGGACTGCATCTCATGTAAAGAAAATGGTTTTAGCAATGTAGTCCCACACATGGTCTCAGTTGCTCTATAGGTAATCATGTCTGACAGTCTATCCCAGATTGTGAGCAAGAAGCTAGACAAGAATAACTTCATTAGAGGTAGTCCATGTTATTGGCTCTTTACCCTTGGGTTTGAGGTAGTCCCTATCATTGGCTCTTTACCCTTCCTCATGTTCCATATCCCTCCCCTCTGAACGGAGAGGAACTAGAACTTGATTACGTGCTGAACTTGGTTCCGTTAGAAGACTAGACTCCTGCTTTGTGCTATATGTGCTTATGACGAGTGTTTTGTGGAATACCATATGGTACTACAAAAGAGGCGTGTTTTGATTATCATAAATGCGTTTGTTGGGCTACTCAACCATGGCCAGCTTAAACCTAACTCAAGATAAGCATTAGATATTTGAAACATTATGGCACCCGGATATGATTTGAACATTTCCCAAGGAAAGGAACCTTTGTTCCCACTCTTTCACTAGATCTTTGCAAGATGGGTGGTTAAATTCTCTTTTCAAAAAGTCAATGGCACTCTTTATAAAGCCAATTAGTGAACGTAGAACTCAGAGGACTACGCTGGCTCCCGTTTCTAGGGGCTTTGTTATTCATTTGCTTATGTATGTATTTGATTGTATCATCTAGTTCCAAATCTCATCGCTTGAGGTGGATCCGAAGTGTTGAGTGCTAGTTGTTGGGACCGAAGGCTGGTAAATTTGAGAAGATATCGTTTGAGATACTACAATTGACTAGATAGTCAATTTCAACAACAATTAGTCCAGATCGAGTTCAAATCAAAACATTTCTCTTTGTTGTAAATTAGTCTCTAGTGCTTCCTAAAGTAGGTACAAATGGAATCATACATTTGTGTTCTGTTCAGACTGTTATGCTCAAGCTACAAACAATATGGTTGGTTTTTTTTTTGTTTTTTGGTTTTTTGAACCTTTTTTTAGACTTACGCTTGTAGACTTATGTCTATAAGCTCACGTCTGAGATGGACTCACGTCTCACTTATAGGGTTGACACTAGGATTAGGCTCATGTCTGTAATCTTACATCTCTAGACTTACCTAGAATCACACTTTTTTTGTATTAAATAGGCACACACAGATCTTGACCACGTCATGCTTAGTAGGCTCATATCTTGTGGATTCATATCTCTAGGCTTATGGCCGCTCGCTAGCTCACGTCTTGTGGGCTCATGTCTCTGGACTCATGACTTATGTCTAACTGGGCTCATGGATTTTTTTAAATGAAATAACAGGCTCAGGGTTTTTTTTTAATGAAATAGGCTTACTTGGGCATGGATTCCAAGTTATACATGGGAAAAAAGGCCTATAACAAGGTTGGTGAGAAATTATTATATTTAATGCTCTAATAATTACAAAAGATGAGAACTTTTATTAGAATTTATTTAGATTGTATGATACAAAAATATTTATAGGACATAAGTAGGTATGTTCTACAAGTCTTAAGGGTAATTCTAATTGGTTGGTACAATATTAGGTATACCTACCTCTAGAGGTATACTTACCTCTAAACATGTCTCTAGGTGCCCATTTGTAGACTCACACATCCAGACTCACAGCTTATGTCTTTAAACTCCCAGCTCATGTCTCGAGGCTCATGGCTCGTGTTGAAAATCACATTTGCTAGAATCATGTGTTTTTTTGTGGGGGGAGGGGGGGATTATTGTTGAAGGCATAGTTCTCTTAAGTCAGAAGTTGGATATGTAGTAAGTCAGAATGTTGCTAAGTCGGATATGTAGTAAGTCGGATATGTGCTAAGTCGGATATGTGCTTAGTCGGATATGTGCTAAGTCAAAATTATAAGGCGGTAGGAATGTATAATGAATTTCTTGGGATCTTGGAAGTTAAGATATGTAACGGTTACTCAAGAATAACGTTTTGGGGAAAGAGAAATGTTTTTTGAGCAACGTAGAAAAGAAGGGGAAGCAATGTAATAAAAAGGGAGAGAAAATGAGAAGAATGAAGCAGATTTTTAGGGTTTTATCTCTTGTGTGGCCTTGCTCTGTCAAAGTTCTATCTGTGCATTACGTTTCTGCTGTGTCTGAATCTCTGTTTTCACCTAATCAACATGTTTATTGTGGAGCTTAACTGCTTGGCTGTGCAACCATTAAACACTGGCGATTCACGGTGGTTTCAACCACAATGGTTGATTAGGATGGAGCCTACAATAGGAGCATGCAAAGCAAGTGCTGCAGATTCAGGCACTGCTCTGCAGATTCAGAAGGCGAAATCAGATTCAGAAGGCAAAATCAGATTCAGGAGGCGAAATCAGATTCAGGAGGCGAAATCAGATTCAGTTTAAGCCATTCTAGAAATCAGAGTTCCACCTCTGAACCTGCAGACTGCTTTGAACCTGCAGACTGCTTTGAACCTGTTGCAAACTGCTCTGATTCTGCAGACTGCTCAGATCTTGCAGCAGACTACTCAAAACCTACAGGTGGAGCAAAATCAGAATCTGCAACTGCAACAGAATCAGAATCAGTAAGTGCAGCAGAATCAGAATCTGCATATCCTTGGATGGGATGGTGGAATTCCTCATTCAAAGTGCTACTTCACATTGGAGGTTGACGTGTTCCAAGTAAGCCATCATTCAGATTTTGCATAATAAACATTTTAGAAAGTTTTTAGCAATGTTTGAGTACCTATTTGTCATGAGTGGGGTGGATCTCGATATAGCACCGCAGCTCTCCATTCCAAGCATACATATGGGCTTTATTTGGTGTGGTGCATTGAATATGAGAGCTCACATAGCTATCTAATTTCTAACTTCAAATATGGGTAAAAAGAAGAAAAAGAAGTGTTTGATTTGCATGAGTCATAACCATGCCACAAATGAATGCTCATACATGTGTGAGAGATGTTCAAAAGGAGATCAATGCATGAAGTTTTGCATGATTGATCTATGCACAAAATTTCACAAAATCATCAAGCATTTTCATAAAGCATCATCATGTGAGAAGATGAAGAGAGCTAGAGAGAAGCTACATGTATTTGAAGGAGTGTTGGAAGATGCATATGAGTATCATAGGGATCATGAGGGTAGAAGATGTAGATCTTATTCTAGGGATCATGAGGGTAGAAGATGTAGATCTTGTTCTAGCAAGAAGGGTGTGAGAATGTTGCATAAAGCATGTGAGAATTTGCAAGAGAAGTTTGAGAGTGATGAGAGTAGTGATGATTAGGAAGAGGAGTGGAGTTACCCAATGGGAGTGCCGGTGATTGGAGTGAAGGGAATGCATTCAAGTGTGGGCCAAAGTAGCCAACAACAACCCCTAGGACACCCTAAAACAACATCAGGCACCAACCAAAAAGAGGAATGTCTTCAACTCCATGACCTCAATCACATGGATGATGAGGGGAATGTATGGGAAAGTTGCATTTCAACATTGGAAAACCAAATATCTGATTTTTCTACAAGTCAATTCAGAATCAGGATCAGGAGGGCAAAATGACTACTTTGACAATCAAGAAGCTGAAAATGAGCACTTTCACATCCACAAAGCAATTCTTTTTGGAAGTTTTCTTCACATCACAATGCAAGGTGATAGGAAGAAGTTAGATGAAGCTGAATTTGCTGATTTTGAAGCCAATTTCTCTCAAATTGAAGATCGAGCATCGTTGCCTGAATGCAAAATAGAGCAACCTGATGTGGTAGGTGTTAATTCAGAATTTTCTAGAGTTCAAATTCAGTTTACAGAAGGCTGAAAGTGGTTCAAAGAATGCTCACATTAAAGAAGAACTCACTAATCTACTTGATTTTGACTCAAATTCAGATGTTTATGATGCTTATGAGGTGAAACGTGAGAAAACTGATTTTGTATTGCCAAAAGTGTGTGAAGAAGAGGCTAATACAGCGATTTTTAGCCCTGAATCAAATGAGATTGGGTCTGAAATAGATCGGACTGGCAATTTCATGAATAGGAAAAATCAGGAACAGAGGCTTTTGGAGACTAAATCAGGTTCTGAAGTGAGGGATTCACATTTACAGATGTTGCAAATGTTGAAGAAGCAAACTTGGATGGTTGCAAAAGTGTTTTTCAACATTGAACCTTTCTTATGTCACTTTGAAGGGAAATCTGATTTGTTCGAAGTGTTATTTGTTGCTGCTAATTGGTGGTTGAAGATCATTTTGGAGATGTTTTTGGGCTGTATGAGCATGTTTGCTAAGCCTAAAATTCCAAAAGTTGCAAAAGTTTCTAATTTTGGAAGGTTTGAGGATCAAATTTCTATGCCTGAAGAGCAGATTTCTGAATTTTTTATTTCAGAAGTTGAAGATCAGTTTTTGCAGATCCAAGTTGATGAGTTTGATGATTCATTTGTCCATGTTTCATATGGTTTGAATAAGATTTTGCAGATTGATGATCATGGAAAGAGGGTTTTATGCATGATTTTGCAAAAACCTTGTGGATTTGATAGAGATGTTATGTTTTGGATGTTGTTCTTACTTAAATTGCAAAGTTTGATGAGTGGGATGATTCAATCTCAAGGAAGGTGTTGTTTTGAGTCACCAATGCCCAAAATGCTTGATTTTGAAGAGGAGATGATTGTTGTTCATTTGAAGCAAGTTTTCTTTACTTGTTGGGAGCATTATTCTCATTTGCAAAGGTGTTTTGAGACTGAATATGCAGATATTTTATGGAATCAAGCTGATTTTCACATGGAGGTGGATATTCCAAAATCAGATTTTCAGGTCTTGATGCCTAAATTGTAGAAATTTGATTTTCAGAACCAGATTTTGATTTTGCAGAGGTTCCAAAGATTGATTCTACTCTTGTCTACTCCATTATCTTGGAGAAGGGACATACTCATTGAATTTTGGTTTCATAAATTCATTTTGTATGATGTACATTGGATGTTGATCTATATGAAAGGTTTCCAGCCTTGGCATGTTGCCTTAAAGTGGTTCACATGTATTCACATACTCATAAGGGATGCACAATGGGTATGCACTGCCTTTAAGCTACATCTTTTTGAAGAATCAGGGGGAAAGTAATTATCAAGCTAGTTGTATGTTTAAAGTATAATAAAGCTGAGGAGATAGCAATCAAATGGGTGGATGTTGTGCCAGAAGTTCTAGTGGAAGATTCAACGGATGTGACTGATTATCAAGGAAGAAATGCTGACATATGGCTGCGGAGTTGCAGCAGAATGCAGATTGGATCCGGAAAGGAGGATGTTAAGAAGGTGGTAGTGCTGATTGAAGATAAGGAGGCGGAGCCGGATTTAGTTGAATGTCATGCAGCGGAAGGCGGAACAGAGGATGCAGTAAAGAAGTCATCGGAAGCTGCTCATAAGGAAAGTGGCTAAGCGGATCAAGGGATATGTGGATCCGAGTCATATTTCTTTGAAATCTACCACCGGGACGTGCCATGTGTTGAAGGCATAGTTCTCTTAAGTCAGAATGTTGCTAAGTTGGATATGTAGTAAGTCAGAATGTTGCTAAGTCGGATATGTAGTAAGTCGGATATGTGCTAAGTCGGATATGTGCTAAGTCAGAATTATAAGGCGGAAGGAATGTATGATGAATTTCTTGGGATCTTGGAAGTTAAGATATGTAACGGTTACTCAAGAATAACATTTTGGGGAAAGAGAAACGTTTTTTGAGCAACGTAGAAAAGAAGGGAAAGCAATGTAATAAGAAGGGGGAGAAAATGAGAAGAATGAAGCAGATTTTTAGGGTTTTATCTCTTGTGTGACCTTGCTCTGTCAAAGTTCTGTCTATGTGCATTATGTTTCTGCTGTGTCTGAATCTCTGTTTTCGCCTAATCAACATGTTTCTTGTGGAGAAATTGTATCTGCTTAACTACTTGGCTGTGTAACCATTAAACAATCATGGGCTCACATCTCTAAACCTAAGAGATAGTTTGACCTAGTTTTTGAATTTTTTAAAGATTGTTTGGACTATATGGGAGGTGATTAAGATATCAAATCCTAGTTTAAGGTGTTTATGCAAGTTTTTGATTAACTTTGGTTGATTTAACATGCTCTTATGCTAGCAATTCCAATAATGCATGCAAAAATATGAAATGCATGAACAAAAATTAACTTTCCAACTCTAATTCACACCAAATGGACTCAAAGCTTATAGTTTTTGAGTGGATTTCACTCGTAATCACAATGTCTAAGCTATTTCTTGATTTAATGCAATGAAATCAAAGCCTTTTGGGCTTCAAAATCATACACATCACCAAGAAACAAGGTTTTTACTCTCCTAAGATATGCAACTAGAATGCAAACAAGATTTTTAAAAACGACAAATCTAACATATCCAAAGCTCCAAAACCATATGTTTTTTGAAGTGTGACCTCCTAATCAACACTGGGAAATATTGGGCGATCCAAACATCTTGAAATGGGCAAAAGAATGGAGCTAAGCCCTAGCATCCCTGTTGGTGATACTAAATATGTTCAAGTCTAGAGCTTACCTTAGCCTTGCTTAATCAAGTGCTGTTTGTTAGTACTTTGCTGTAAAACAGTAAATGCAACTTTCCATGTGGGTGCTGCGTCCTCACTCCATTGTCACATCGGAATGCTTCCTTTACTAATGGGGTCTAGATGGAAGCAAGAAGGAGATAGCCTTTGTAGTGGTTCTCTCTCACAAAAAGTGGATGGAGAAGAAGCTAATGAGAGGGGAAGCCTACAATCCAACCCATTCACACAAGCAACCATGAAGAAGGAGAGCTCACAAGTATTCTATTCCAAGAGAATCAATGTGTATTATTGCTTATTGTCAAATCTGACTTTTATACAAATGGCTAGTTTTCACCCTAGGCCAGACAAAACTTCAAAAACATTAGGAAAAATCAAAGCTCATTTTGGGGACTATTGGTAGAATGAAAAATCTCTCTCCTCCAATGAGAGAAAGGCCAACGTAACGTTAGAAAAATCGTAAATCAAATTCTAATTTACAAAAATGAAAGATTGAAACTATTCTTTATTTTGAATGTTAATGTCATACATTTAATGTAGGTGTATTTTTTATTTTTTTAATGTAGGTGTATTTTTTATTTTCAACCGGTTGTCATAGTAGTTAATGCACGTGGGAGGAAATCAAAAAGGAGTGAAAAAACTTCCCTCCCAAACAACTTTTCCTACTCATTGTTGATCTCTTCTCTTTTCCATTGTTGATTCTTTTCCCTCTCTCTTTGACAAGTATTGCAAATTTTTTCTACTCTCTGTCATCTATTTCTCTTCTATTCATCCAAAATGGTGATAGAAAATTATTAGCGTGCATGTGCAAAACGTTGTTTAGAACAAAACAGGGAGTATCAAATAGTATGTAAAGAGGTAACTTCTAAACAATAGAGACCTTCTTCTTTTATTTATCTAGTAGTAGTGGCCAATACAATTTCTTTAATGAGTCAATGGAAGCAACTTGTTGTCTCAAAAGAAAATTGGGTACTTATGCAACCAAACAGGAGAAGGAGAGAAAGATCTACTAATGGGTTCTTAACAGCATGATCAATGTTTGGAGGCATATGATCTAGCACAGAGAAAATCCTCTTCAAACATCTACAACACATAATATTTTAGTAACCTAAAATTGAAACAAATTAATTGAACGTAGAGAAACTAATAGCACATACAATCCAAATTCGTTGTTGTGAATTTCATTGATAGAATTATAAAGCCAACATTGTTTGTTAGCAACATCAATTACCACAAGACTCCAATGCGAGCTGCTACAACATAAGAAAAGGATAATCAGTTTTCCTTCATAGTTCTCAAAAATATTGCAGTCAAACTCTAGTACCTTACTTACTCTACATAGTAGGGGAAGAAGATTAAGCTGGCACATTCAAAATTACAATGTGTGAACCACTTTGCTATGGTGGTACTAGGACAATATCTCTCATCTTGATGTCCACCCATTCCACAAGATGAAGAAGCTTGTCATATCTCCAACATACCCTCTTCAATGTCTCCATGTCCTTGTGCATGACTGTCAACCTGTGTGCATGTGTAGCTACTAATTGAAAGAACTCTATTAGGAAATCTTTTGTTGGTTCTTGGAGAGTGTAGACTACACTTCTCTGCCACCTCTTTCCAAGTGAACATTGATAACAAATATCTCTAAAAAGTCTCTAAAATGGTACCTTAGGGATTGCAAACCCTATGGCCTTTTGAGATTGTCTTATTTGCCTTAGAACACTTACTTGTTGAGTAAATCTTATTTTCTTTGCTTGGTTCAATATGTGCATTGATTTTTCCGTTCCTTGGATATAAAGCTCTAGTTGTAGCAACTTTTGCAATAGGAGGACCCTCCTCTCCACTCTTCCTAGCATTGGATTTCATTCTTGCCATGACCAAACTACAAAAAGAACCATAAAATTTATTGCCACTAAAGAAGAAAAAATGAATGTAAAACTTGATAGCCCTCAAAAGTGATTTGGGGGGATGGCAAGCCTAGGGAGGTGATGAAATTGGCTACTGACTTTAGCAGATGGCAAATAGCCATCCAAAGCGATAAGGACATGTCAATGGTGTCCTGAAACACCCTAATCGCATTTGGAGGCTACTACTCTACCAAGGACTTCATAAAAAAATGAGTGATAAAGAGAAGTGTGTTTACCTGTTACTTTGTTGAGCAAAGCCTTAGTTTGGAAGGGTGACTCTATTGAATGCACACGAGGTAGCATTTTTTATTTATTTATAGTGATGGCAAGCTATTGAAGGTATATTTCTCGGCGTTTGCTATAATATAGTCATCGTTGTTTACCATAATCTATTTAATTTTCATGGCTCAATTGTAGACCCCCCATTTTGGGAAGGACAAACAACAACATCTCCAATGATCGAACTATTAGAGAGCACAAGTGTATTACTGTATAGAAACTTTCTTTCTATACCGTATTTGGTGTACTACAGTATAGAAACTTGCTTTCTATGTAGTTGTTTTGCATTTTATATAAATATAAATTATTATTGATACATTTTTTTATAACAAGGAATATCTTTATTTTTTGAACCTAGATTATTGCTAGGTTTGTATGGTCGAGACACTTACACACGAGAGCGTTGGGCTCCTTAGAATTTACAATCTAAAATTGCGAAAGATTGTGGATCAGCTTCATATACATGTAATGTTTGTAGACTATGAAAAGCCTAATAAGTTGGATTTTTAGTGTATAGGCACTGGACATTACATAATTTTTCGATTTGCTGTCTATAAGAGCTTGTTCAAATGCCATTCGTCACAAATATTGATCCACTGAATGAGTTTTGTAAGGTTTTATCTTTTTGCTTTTATTTTCTTTGAAAATTATATCTTGCAATAGCTAATGTTATTATCTTTAATATATGGAGCCCGCTGAAGATGAAGAGCCTTGTGAAGGAGAGCCTGGTGAAGATGGAGAGCCAAAAGTATTTGTGTAGTGGCAATAACATACTATGTGTATACTAATCCAACCCTATGCAAGAGTAATGATTGTCTTGAAAATGCGCCAAAAAGGTACGTGTCTAGGAAACTGGACCAACATGTCCTGGAACGTGTAGCAAGCAAGAGTCACAGAAAAAGGTACCAGCCATGCATACGACATAAAATAATCTTTTTTAATGTTTTCTTTCCACGTCTTCTTTAATTGAAAAATTAGTTTCCCCACACAATCCACTTTGCAACCTTCAACTAGAGGATTACTTTCCCCACACCAGCCACAACAAATCAAGCTGTGTCCACCTCTCCTACAAAGCCAGAAGAATCTTCATCATAGTGAAGCAAGACTTACAAAGTCCAGTGTAGCAGGATCCTTTCAAAGTCCTGTGAGATCTAGTCCATTTGCAATGGACCTAGAAGAAAAAGGTACTCCAGTTTTGCATCAATTTTTTCAAGGATGTTGATAGCCTCTAAATGTGGTTTGGGGGCATGGGATGCAAATGAGGGACCAAAATCACGTTTGGGGGCTATCACTAGTTTTTATTTTCCTTGTTTTCTTTATTAGATTAAATCCATCCAAATTTTATCCTTTATTTCTCTCAAATTTTTTCATCATAAGTCTCTCCCTAGCCACCTTGGTCGACGGAGGGTCTATGTGCCACTCATATGCATGAAATCCGATCACATTTTGCAATTTAATGAAATTTGTACATTTATGCTTAGCCTTCTAAGTTGCTTGCATTACATCCATTTCAATCCTCATGTGTGTATGCATCACATCCTTCATCATTGTCAATTGTCTACATGTGCATATGTGTTTCAATTTTCTAACTCTTTTGTTCATAGCTTAGAACTTAAAGGTGATAGCCCCTAAACGTGATTTTGGGCCCTCGTTTGCATCCCATGCCCCCAAATCATGCTTAGGGCCTATCATCATCCCTTAAGCTCATGATGTGTATGTATTGGGGGCTATTAATATCCCTTATGCTTTAGATTTCTTTGACAGGGAGGATTGGGCTCAAAAGAAAAGTTTTCCTTCGTGGAGAAGTTCTCCAAGTAGATTTTCTTCTCATCCATGTTATGCTAAGTCTTGTGGTGAGGGTTATTCTTTTGTATAAAATTTAGCTTCCCAATTTTTATTGGTAATAGGAAAAAGGAAAAATGTTGAAAAATAAAAGGAAGCCCTTATCAATCCAAGTCCCACAAAAACAAAACAAGGTAACTAACAATTTGCACAACATTCCTTTACATTTTTCTTCTTTCTTATGTACCTTAAGTTGAAAATGCATTGTTAATTTATAGATACGGAACCAAGAAAATCTTTCAAAAGATCTCTTAATCTCGAAGGAACTGAACTTCAAGAAGGTATAAAGCAACAATTATTTCTTACTATTTTGATTTACTTGTTGTTGAATTGCTATGCCAAATACATAGTGCATTTCCTTGTCCATATAAGTCAAGTGATATGCTATTGTGTGGGTTTTGCAAAGAAGTAAAGCTGATCAGGAGTTCCTTATTTTTTATGAGATGTTCAATAAGCCTTGGATTATGCAAAGATAATTGGTGAGCACAATGATTCTCTAGAGAAATATCTTCATGTTTTTAAAAACCATACATCTGAAGGAAGGATATGCATTGAAGATAGAGGCTATGTGCATATCACAAATATCTATATAGTAGAGAAGGGAGAGAAGAATATGACAAATAAGAAGTATGATATTTTTCCAGAGACAATCAAAGAAAAGTGTGGCATTTAGGAGATGCAGGCTTTTAGAAGAACCTTGCTTTTGGAAATTTTCTTTGGTGCCAGCAGGAGGATCATGAAGATGAGGAGCAAGATTCCACTCCTGAAGTGTCCTCAAAATTTTCCAAAAGAGATTAAATATATAGAAGAGGAAATCAATCACATGAAGAAGAAGAAAGGGAGGTTGTTGCTCTGGATCTAATTGGTCTTAAGTCAGAAACACTAAAGATAGCTCAAGACATTGGGTCATTCGATACTCAAAGTTATAACCATACTATTCCTTTGCTGCCATATTTCAAGATTGAAGATTCAGCATATGTTCTTCTCAGTGATGTATAATAAATCTTTAACTTAAGGGATCATTATGCACTAGAAATAATTACTCAGTCATGTACTCTAGACTCTGAGTTTATTGATAAAGATGACCCCTTCATTTCAGTGGAAGATAATGCACTAGAAATAATTACTCAGTCATGTACTCTAGACTCTGAGTTTATTGATGAAGATGACCTCTTCATTTCAGTGGAAGATAATGTCAATCCATAAGCATCTCTTGCACTGTGTTTTGATGAGGCTTCCAAGTTTGAAGAGATAAAAGAGATGAATGATCCTTTGTTGTCTCCACTCTCCATGCTTTTGTGTACCTATAGAACTATTGATTGTTTCTTTTCTTCATTGTTTTTTAGCAATTTTGAATGCTAACAATACTTGTGAGCTTGCAATAGTTTATTTTCTGTTAAGTCATTATAGTATGCTTTTGTAAAACTATGAAAAACTTTTTTCATACTCTTTGCCTTCTTTATTCCTCCAAAATGTTGTGTGTGCCGAAAGAATACATTACGTGCGGTATAATGGGACTTTTCCATGCTGCCTTGCATTGACCAAATTGTAGGACATCCATACCTCTTTACAAAGTAAGGTAGATGATTGTGAATTATATGCTGCACTAATAAAACAAAGGTTAAAACGTTCATAATGTAATTGATATAATAGGGCTAGGTTGATATTTTTACTATGTAATGTGTTATATCCTTCATGCTCTTTCCAAAAATCTTCAATTGTTCTTCAAATACCTTCTGATCAATTTTGTTCTAAGTTTGTTTCACATAATATAAATAGCTGATCAAGAGTTTGCCATACTTCAAACTCTACGTTCCTTGCAAGGCCATCCGCTTCATGATCTTTCACAAGATTATGCACTACCTTCCACACAACTTGTACTTGATTATAGAGATATAATGTATTCATTTTTTAAGCTTTCTCTTAACCTGTGGCCTTGACAAAAACCTTCTTGCCATCTGTTGACCTTCTCAAGTCTAATATAATTTTAATATCATCATCCTCAAGTCAATTTCTAAAAGTACTTTTTTTTAATGCCTTGATTGCATGCATTCTTTGCTTTTCTGGACGAAGTTTCCAAGCAAATCCATTGTACAAGAATACAAGTTTTTCAATGATTCAACATAAAGCATGCAATGTTCATGTGTATATTAGATAAAGGGATGTCAAGCGCAGGCTTGTACTTTGGATCAACCTTATTTCTGTTGGAGACTTTCTTCCACCACTTTTGGCTCAACTTTGATGATGGCTCATTACAATATATGCCTGTATTCTTTGCTTTTCTAGACGAAGTTTCCAACCAAATCCACTGTACAAGAATACAAGTTTTTCAATGATTCAACATAAAGCATGCAATGTTCATGTGTATATTAGATAAAGGGATGTCAAGCACGCAGGCTTGTACTTTGGATCAACCTTATTTCTGTTGGAGACTTTCTTCCACCACTTTTGGCTCAACTTTGATGATGGCTCATTACAATATATGCATGGATACTTTGAGTTACCTCCTTTGCTAATTTTGTACATACACTTCATGGCTTTTAGGTCCCTGGCAAGATGCACATGAAGCAGTTCACCTTGAACTTGACTTTTTATAATAGACAGTATTTCAATTTAATGAAACACCCAATTTAATGTCTTGTGATCCTCTATCCTGACCTGTAAACATACAAATGACATAAGTAGATCTTCAGTAGTGTTCTAATTCAAATGATATAAGTAGATATACTATCTCAAAAAATCACTTACCTCAAATGATCCTAATCACCATTTATTTTTCTCCAATTGCACACTGAAATACTTTGGATTATCTTCTGTGGATGGATCGTGCCCTATTCATCAATGTGACTGTCACAAGTTCCACCTTCTTTTCCTTTACTATCTTACATCCATCCAATTTTATCTCAAACTTAAGAAGACCTTTACATTCTTTAAACATGATACTGTAAAATTCTACCATCCTTTTTTGCATTTATTGTGAGTCAAGGAAAATATTATTCCATGCATTGTACATTGTAATACCTTTTTTACCTTCAAAAGAATCTTTGATATAGAAACATTGTCCAATATACTCATCCACCTACTGATTTAAGAGGCTTCTTAGTCTCCATACTTTTGCAGGTGTTGCCAGAAGCACACGTTTGATTCTTTGGTCTTGCAATTTTTTGGATACAGCTTTGAAAATAGAAGTATACCCTTTTCTGCTAACCCCGCTGCTTCATTGTATAAACATCAACTTTGTTGGTATCAACAAATTATTTCACAACATTCCTTTTCACTTTTTTATACTTTATGTCCTTTACAATACTAGAAAATACCAATCCTTTCATCCATTCGATTGAAAGGTTATTAGGATTCATGTTTTCTTTGTTTGGTTTCAATATTTGCCTAAAGAATAAATTGTGTTCTCAATATCTAACAAAACAGTATCTTACTAATCTATTACTCATTCAAAATTGCATTTAATAACAATTAAATTTTTTTAGTAATAATGCTTACCTTGCATGTCGCACTCTACGCTTGCATCCTCCACTGTCTACTTTCAATTTTGCAAAATTGCAAACTTTCTTCTTTCTTTGTCTTTCACCTAATAGAGTTTCTTTGCTTCTTGCTTTTTTAAGTTTCTATTTTGTCTTTTGCAAATTTTTAGTCTCACTTGCAACAAATAGTTCCTTCAACTTTGAATACTCAGCAATCTTTTCTAATTTGTCTGTTGCTTCTTGTTGATATAAGTGTTTGTACATATCTGCACTTGCTGAGTGACCTGATATGGATTCGAGCAAACGAGTGGAGTTTGTGATTAGGCATTTGGGATAAATTGAGCCATCACACCATAGATCAATATGGTGCAATCCTGATGTCCTCATATTCTCTCTCCATAGCACCAATGCGTGGACCTTTTCTCCTTTTCTGAACTAAACATCTGCAAGATTTATATGAAGATAAAAAAGTCTCTTTCGATTTGAATGTTTACCTCTTCTTATTTTTTTAGTTACCTGTTGTTGCTACAAACGAGACCTTTCACCATACCAAATTAGGACTAATGGTGTAAAACTTATTTGTTACCTTCCAAAATTTAAAATTTTAATGAATTCAATGTTTGATATTAAATAGAAAATACCTTCAGTATGATGTGTACAGTAGTTAGTGTTTGTTAGTACGTTGTGTAGAGTAGTTAGTGTCAAATATTTCATCTTTAATGCACGAGGATCTCTTTATTCCTAAATAGATTCACCTTTTAAGTACTTGGAGATATTATAATGTTTCTTTTGGATCTTGTTTTTTTACTTTTACACATTTTTGAGATCAAATAAAAGAATTTTTTAGAGGGTCCCAAAATAAGCTTCAATTTTCCCTCATGAGTCCATTGGCACTAGTTCTAGTCCTAAACAAGTATGTACATTAATTCGTATTAAGCTCATGGTAAGGCCGCCTTATAAAGTCCAATGCTATCCTTACAAAAGTAGAGATTTTTTTTCCATGCGAGTAGGATGGCATAGTAGGTTGGGATAAAGGCAACAACTCTTGAAAAATGCACAATGTGCTTTGAGAGAATGGCCTTCTAAAGCACACCATGGATGTGGTAGAATTGCCGTTGTGATGGGGTTTTACCTTTTTCAAAAACTACTAAGGTACAACCGTTTTTTTTTTAAAAAACTCTGCAGAATTCGCCCACTCCTTTTCTTTGTCGAAGATGAAGAATCGGCGGTGCCATGCTTCGAATAATGAAGGCAACACCTGCTACTACTACTTTTCCTTCTCCTGCTGATTTCGAGCTCTGCTAGAGCTGGATGGGTTACTCGCTGCTACCCTGCTGATGTAGATTTGTCTGCGCTTGCTCACCCAGATAGGTGTTTGTTTGCCACGAAACTGGTGCTGCTAATTGACTCCCTTCTGCAGATCGCTCATTACCCAAGTTCACGATGGTCAATGTGGTTTGATCGAGATTGGCCGTGGAGCTTCTTCTTCCGTATCTCTCTCTCTCTCTCTCTCTCTCACACACACACACACACACACACGCTGTGTATCCTTCCATCTAACACAAGGTGTAGCAAACGACCTTTCTCATAAAGTCCACCTTCTCTCCGTCGTTATCCACCGGCCTAGTTCTTCAACGCTCCTCTTCACGGTTCCTTATCTTCTTTTGGAGGATCTTCAAACGTGAAGGAGAACACCAGCATTAAGCACCAGCTATTGATGTACAGTATATCAAAGTGTTAAAGATTTTGGATCATCTCTCCCTCCCTGGTTCAGATTTTGGATCATCTATGCTCCCGTGCTCTACCATGGGGAAATAAAGACCCCAAAGAGCAGGTTCTCCATTTGGTCCTGTTGCCACTTGGGGCTTATTTATTTTTACTTTTTTTTAAAAAAGCTAAGGATAAATGTGAGGTGCATTTTTTGCGCGACAATGATTCGTGTGGTGCTGAATTCATGAGAGCTTGAGGATGTTTTTAAAAGTTGTATTGTGTTTGGTTCCTTGCATGAGAGAGATTTAAAGAAGAGGTGGTGACTATTTGCGGAGCGAGTTGGACAAAATAGTGGATGTGGAGGAGGAGGCGGCGGCGGCAATCGTTTATCGACCACAGAGCCACCGGACAAGAAGAGGCAACGCAAAGGACTGAAGCAAGGACCTTGGGGCCAAATGGACAGGTAAAATCCATGACTCCAAAACAGGGCTTGCTGTGGCAACTCACAGTAGATCTTGTAAGGAGAATCTAAGTAAACAAAATTCTGCATTGAAATACAGCATACTATGAGAGTCCAATTGTGGTACTATGTCTACATAATCAGAAGTTTTCCTCGAAGAAAGATCAGAAGTTTTCCTCGAAGAAAGGTTGAATATACGTATATGTTGATTGTGCGCGCGTGAAAATGGAACCCCTCTTGAAAATTGCAAAATCTAAGATTACAAAGTACTCAACCCAATTTGCTAACTACTCAAATTTCTTGTTAAGATTAAATGCAAGCTATTTCTTTCCATAGCCCAACTTTCAATCTTTGAAGGGTTACATGTCCTTGGAGACCCTTATGTGTGCACGCACGCCTGCGCATGTGCGTGTAGCCTTATTGGAAGGTTGATTGTATGTCATTGGAATGCGTTTAGAAATAAAAAGGCATTTGGTATATACGAAACTTGCTAATCAGTTAAATGACATCTTACACAAACCTTGGAAATCTTGGACGAAATCATTAAGATAGAAAGAAGTTCTAAAGGTGTTCCACTACAGCACAGCTTTGTCACTGATCATCAGCAATTAGTAGCTTTATAGGCTAAAATAGATCAGTAATAATTGAAATATTAATCAAGGACTAAAAGAGTAGTAGAATCATGGTTTTTCATCATGAGAGACTGGATGAAGGCGGATTTGAAGCATCGAATGGCACAAGAAGATCAATTTTATTTGAATCGCACAAGAAGATCAATTTTATTTGAATAATAATATGAAATGCTTGAAAATAATCAAATCATTTAAATGGCATCTTACACAAACCTTGGAAATGTTGGAGGGAATCATAAATGGACTACAATATAGAAAGAAATTCTTAAGGTGCCACAGTTTTGTCACTGATCATCCGCAATTAGTCTAAAATAGATTGGTTAGAATTAAAATATATTAATCAAGGACAAACAGTAGTAGAATCATGGTTCTGCACCATGAGAGACCTGTTGCATTCAATGACCTCCTCATATTGGCCCTTTATGTTAGCCTTGATCAGTTGAAGGCAGATTTGAAGCAATGAAATCACACAAGAAGATCAATTTTATTTGAATAATAATATGAAATGCTTGAAAATAATCACAGGAAATGTTGGTTGGTGGTTTCCCAGACTTGGTTTTTTGAGTGTACAAACACGATCAGAGCAGCATGCTACTGCTGCTGCACATGACTTAGTTTTTAGTGTATAAATATGTTCAAAGCAGCATGGTGGTGCTGCACACGTCACTTCTGCACAAGAAGGCAGCTCCTTCAAACTGATTGATTTGCTCATAGCTGTTCACATGGGAACTATGATTATAGACCGGCAATCCGCCATCATTCAGCAAATAACACCGCCTCAAGAATATCATGTCTGGTAAACACACCTAGCCCCACTGGGGGGTCGGGTCTGGGATATGAGTCAGCCACTCCTGAGGGATAGCTGAGTCGATGTCGATGATGAGACTGTCTCTACCCGTTAGCCCTTTGTCATGCACCTCCAGGGGTAACTGCCTATGTGCGATCCAATCTCCAAGAGACCTGGCTCGTCCTATGCTCAAGGTGCCCCATGATACATGCAGTCAGGCCCCCAACATGTGGCCACTGGGTAAATGGATCACGGGGTTCCAAACCAAAGGCTACCGAAGCTGCTACTCTGAGGCTGCTGGAGCTGTCTGTCTAACGGCCAGCCTGAGATGATCCCAAGCCCGAAGTAAACTGGCTGCAAATCTGTCCTCAAAAGCTGGAATAAAACCGCGGGCCGCGTCTTTGTGAAAAATCCATCTGGTACTCTGTGACCAAGGGCTCCCAAGACTCAGGGTGCGGGCTGAAATCTGGGCCAATAGGAAATCCTTCCAGGGCTCACCACCAGGAAGGAGTCCTCTAACAATCAGCTTGCCCAGCAGGGCACGGCTCTGAATAGTAGGGTCAATGCCTCTACGACGTGGCTGAATGATCACTCTCCATGCCACTTTGGCCCTGGCTGGCCTCCCGTCACTACTGGCCCATAAGAAGTTCGGGATCAATTGTTGTACCTGGCCAATAATGCCCAAGAGAAGGTCCAACACGAAGTGATGTACCACAGTGTGGCAAGAAGTACTTGGTTCGCCGCCACCACTCTACCTGCTAGGGAGAGCCTCGCAGAACTCCAGTATAAAATTTTCTTCCGAATACTTGGAAGAAGCGGGGCGAGCTGCTGCTCGGGATAAATATCAATGCCCACCTGGGAACCAAGATAACGAACTAGAGTGTCCCTCGAGATCCACTGGAAAGTCTCAACTCGGCGCCAAGTTGGGGCGGGTGCTGAGCCTACCCAAAAACCACACGACTTGTGCCAGTTGATCCGTGCTCCTGATGCACAGCAGAAAATCTCAATCGCCTCTGCGAATCTCTGGAGATTTGCCACATCTCCAGAAAAGAAAGCTGTTGTGTCATCTGCAAACTCTGAGTCAAGAGTTTGCTCCTCTTGCATGCGGAGGGAAAGATGCAATCCCTGAAGCCGGTCTCCTGGGCTAAGAGAAAACTACTCATAGCCTCGGCAACGAGTAGGAAGAGGTAAGGTGCCAAAGGACAGCCCTACCGAACCGAGCGGGAAAGGGGGAATCTGTTGCCATGGGCTCCCTGAATGAGAATCTGGTCGTGGGAGGCTAAGGAAAGTCCTGAGACTCCACGAATCCACTCCAAGGGGAATCCCATCTGGCTCATCGTGCCCTCTTGAAAGCTCCAATCCACCCTGTCATAAGCTTTCTCAAAGTCAAGGAGTAGCACCATAAGGTCTGTTGCCGCATCATGGCCGAGAAAAAACTCTAACGACTCAAAGAAAAGACCTTTGTCTGATAACAGTGGTTCTAACAGAGCCAAAGTCTTGAAAACTTATGGCTCAACTGTCTCTAGTTGTTGCCTCCCAGAAGGTGAAAATGTTGTCCAGAATGCTCCGATCCTGAACAAAGCCGGTTTGAGTGTCATGAATCAAGTCTTGGAGAAAGGGCTGAAGATGGCGTTGGCCAAGATTTTGTAGGCGGTCCCAAGAAGAGTGATGGGTCTCCACTGCCGGATCTCCAATCTGTCATCACCTTCTTTAGGAATCAAGTGTATCAGACCCTTTGAAAGCCTCTCTAGCATAGCACCTGTGATCATAATCTCATTGAAGGCAGCTCAAAGGCCACCTTCCATGAGGTCCCAGTGATGAAGAAAGAAAGAGACTGGAAGCCCGTCTGCCCCCGGGCATTTGCCCATGGGTAGTGTCGTCAACGCCTCTGCCAACTCCTCCATCGTGAATGGAGTCGGTAAGGACCTAAGTGAGGGGAGAACCACACCTCTCGTGTGTCGCCAGAGCCTCTCGCGCACATCCATTACCTGTGAGAAGAGAACGAAAGAAATCAATGGTGATGGCTCTCACATGGGGGGGTCAGAAACAATAGCTCCATCCTGGCCATGTAGTCTGCGAGTACCATCTCTCCTCTTGTGGGGGGCCTGCTATGTCGAAGAAATGTCCTGTGACTCTGTGCCCAGCTTGGGTCGACAATGAAGATCTAGCATGGTATCTGTACTCCACCCTCCTCTCCTCAATGGATCTAATCTTTGTGCAGGCGGTAGCTGACTGACTCTCAATCCATGGACTATCTAAGGAATGCTCCTGGAGCCGTTGTAAAGAGGCCAGGCCCCCCCTCATACTCCGCTCCTACTCCCGAAATCCCTCCAATCTGCTCTTAGCTGCCTCTTGCAAGAAAACTTTGATCTCCCCTAGGTCAACATCCTATGTGCCAGCAACAGAGCTTGAGGTAAAATCCAATCCCGCCCAAATCTGCTCTATCCTGTGCAGATCTCAGAGTCTTGAATCAAGTTGTCTGGAATCCTAGAGCTCACATGCATGTCGTGCTTCTAGGGGTTCCTCTAGGGAAAGAATAACCGGGGCGTGATCTGAAAAAGAAGTGCCTGCCAACATACCAATCATGCCCCCACGGCTGCAAGCCCACTCATCAATGTAAAACCTGTCAAGTCTAGAGAGGTTGGGGCCGGTACTCCTATCCGATCTCGAGAAACTAAGGCTCCCAACGCTGCACCCAAACTCTCAAAGATGCCAAGGGTCCTGTCTCCTAAGTACCAATATCAACTTCTCCCAGGCAGAGCACTCTGCTCTTGAGATTGGGCCGTACCTTCTCCAAGTCTATCCTTTGCTGCCTCTATCATGTTGAAGTCACCCCCCATGCACCAAAAATCAACCTGGGGAAGGGCCTGCCAAACTGTGCTCCAAAAGAGGGCTATACCTGCAATGGCATTCGCGGCATAAACATTGAGGAAGCCGACGCTATTCTCTCCAATCAAAATGATGACCCCCTGTGCTCGCCCCGAGATAATGACGCCTGAGCCTGTCACGGTCGGCAAAAGCTGCTCACTGACATAGATGCAAACTCCTCCCTGCACCCCTAAAAGGCCGAAGGATGGAAACCAAAAAGTATGACTCCTACTTGGTAAAATCTCCCCGCATTGACGCGTACGTCCCTTTGAGAGGTGCTACTGCTGAAGAAAAAGAATGTCAATAGGTCCCCCCACTAGGCTCTCTAAAACTCTCCTATGAGGATGCCTCATCTGTGAAAGCACTAAGGCCCCCCAAAACGCTATATGTTCCATGAGACTTTCCACATATCAATCTCTGTGCGAGGCAGAACTAGCGGAACTGCCCTCCACTCAAAGAGTCTTGGGTGAGGGTTTAGACGGGGAATAATCACAATCCAGCCTGGGGCGAAGGTGTGCCAAGTGGGCGCGGATCCTGTCCTCCATGTGACACCAATCTTTCCGAGCACGAGAGTATGCGTACTCCGGACTCCATCAATCACATTGAGGTACCTGTATAAGAAGGGGAGAGAGGTACTGCAACAAAAGTATGCATGAACACAAATAGTAGCACCTCCAGGCTGGAGGCCACCATCTCCCCGTCCTGGTCTCTATGGGCTGAGCCTGCAAGCTCCATCCTAGCCAATGGCCATAGATGGGTGAGTATGTCGGTGATGTGAGGATCGTGAAGGTGATGAGATAGCTCAACTACATGACCCTGCATGGCGACAGTCACCGATTCTGAGTCCCACTCCGTCCTTGGGGCTGCACTCAAAAGAAAGAGAAAATAATTGCGCCATTCTTTGGTGTAGAGGGCTTGGAGTGGTGGAAAACCACACATCCAAAGAGGCACTACTGTCTCCTTAAACATATCTGTCCCTTCCTCCAGAAGACAACGGAAGAAACTATAATCCATCGGCTACCCTAAGATCCTAGGGGGCCCACCTGGGGACTCTAGTGTGAGAGGCCTCACCGGGGAGGCGGCGATTGTCATCACAATTGGCTCAGAGAAACGGTGAATCAATCGGCAAACAGAAATCGCTGGCTGCCTTCGCTCCGGGTCGGGGGCTGCTACAGGGCGAAAGGAGGGGGAGGGCAGGCTCCGATGCGGAGGGCGGAGCTGAAGAAACTGTTGTGGATAAAGACCGGGGCGAGGAAGGAGGGGGGGGAGGGGAGGGGGAGCAGGGAGGCGGAGAGGCCAGAGAGGGATGTTGCTGGGAGAGATCCATCGGAGAGGAAGGCTGCTGGGAGAGGCTCATCGGGGGCTCAGTGGGGTCTATCGGCCTTACTGGGCACTGAGAGTCGGGGGAGGGCTCGCGAGACAGAATCGGTTGCCAAATCGGAGAGGCTGGATGGGATGGGCCCACTCAGTGACTGGAGGCTGCCCGTCGCCAACTGGTGGGTGCTGAGATAAATGCTCATACCGGTTCTCTGACAGAAGCAAATCCTCATGTGCACTGCCAGCCTGGCATGCACGTTGACAGCGCTTAACCCTGTGGGTTGGCTGATGACCCGGGTGTGGGCCAACCGTCCGCCACTCTCCGGCAACTATCCAAAGAGGCACTGCTGTCTCCTTAAACATATCTGTCCCTTCCGCCAGAAGACAGAACTATAATCCATCGGCTACCCTAAGATCCTAGGGGGCCCACCTGGGGACTCTGGTGGGAGAGGCCTCACCGGGGAGGCGGCGATTGTCATCACAACCGGCTCAGAGAAACGGTGAATCAATCGGCGAACAGAAATCGCTGGCTGCCTTCGCTCTGGGTCGGGGGCTGCTACGGGGCGAAAGGAGGGGGAGGGCAGGCTCCGATGCAGAGGGCGGAGCTGAAGGAACTGTTGTGGATAAAGACGGGGGCGAGGAAGGAGGGGGGGGGGGGGGGGGAGTAGGGAGGCGGAGAGGCCAGAGAGGGATGTTGCTGGGAGAGATCCATCGGAGAGGAAGGCTGCTGGGAGAGGCTCATCGGGGGCTCAGTGGGGTCTATCGGCCTCACTGGGCAATGAGAGTCGGGGGAGGGCTCGCGAGACAGGGAATGGGTTGCCAAATCGGAGAGGCTGGATGGGATGGGCCCACTCAGTGTCCAGAGGCCGCCCGTCGCCAACTGCTGGGTGCTGCGATAAATGCTCATACCGGTTCTCTGACAAGCAAATCCTCATGTGCACTGCCAGCCTGGCATGCACATCGACAGCGCTCCAACCGTCCGCCACTCTCCGGCAACTGTGTCATCCGCGGCCAGAACCTGGTGCTCCGGTGCCTGAGAACCTGCCTCACTCGGCGCGCCTGTAAAAGATCCCTGAGTTGTCCGTGTGCGGGGCGACTACCAACGATTTTGCAAACCACGGTGGAGGCCTTCAATGCTGCTGCAACAGTCGTGGCGAGGATCTGAAGATCCGCTTAGGAAAAAGATAAACAAGCAACGGCGGCCTCGGTCGGGGTTGACAGAGCAGCTGCCATGGAGTCCTCCTGAGGGATGAGACCGAAAATGCCGAGGCTTGTTGAAAAAAACACCCCAAAGAAACTGAAGAAACTTCCTGCGGGAAGAGGGAGAGCAAAGCAAGCACGGGGAGGGGGGCAGGGAACCAGGAAGAACGAGCGGCAGGGTGGGGGGGGGAGCTCCAGGCCCACACGCACGAATCATTGAAGAGTTATCATATTGGCCCTTTCTATTTTGGCCCAGACTTGCTAAAAAGTTAAATGCCATCTTACACAAACCTTGGAAATGTTGGAGGGACTCATAAATGGACTACAATATAGAAAGAAATTCTTAAGGTGTTCCACTACACCACAGTTTGTCACTGATAATCAGCAATTAGTCTAAAATAGATTGGTTAGAATTGAAATATTAATCGAGGACAAACAGTAGTAGAATCATGGTTCTGCATCATGAGAGACCTGTTACATTCAATGATCTCCTCGTATTGGCCCTTTATGTTAACCCTAATCGGTTGAAGGCAGATTTGAAGCATTGAAATCACACAACAAGATCAATTTTATTTGAATAATAATATGAAATGCTTGAAAATAATGACAGGAAATGTTGGTTGTTGGTTTCCCAGACTTAGTTTTTTGAGTGTACAAATACGATCAGAGTAGCATGGTGCTGCTGCACATGACTTAGTTTTTAGTGTATAAATATAAGCAGCATGGTGCTGCTGCACACGTCACTTCTGCACAAGAAGGTAGCTCCTTCAAACTGATTGATTTGCTCATAGCTGTTCACATGGGAACTATGATTATAGACCGGCAATCCGCCATCATTCAGCAAATATCACCTGCTGTCAATAGAAACATTAGGTTCTAAAGCTTAAGCGTATAGCATATGCTTTAAAAATGTGAAGCTAGATGAGGTTCTTGACAAACTAGGAGACATACCTGGTGAGCCAGGTGCATTTTCAGCTGCAGATATTACAGATGCAGTTGCAACAGACGAGACTAACGATGTCATCGTAGAGCCCATATGCCACACAATTGAGTTCAACAAGGGAGTGTGTTCAGTAGGATCTACTTCAACATCCTTGCCATACACCTCTCTTTTGCAAATTGGACAGAAAGTTCTACGAATTAGCCACTGATCAATGCAGGGGACATGGAAGCCTGCACAAAAAGAAAATCAACCATAACAATAAACTAGTGTTTCATTTCACACCTATCTTTTTAATTACAGTTTTCTATTCAGTGGCACTGAAGAAACACATCTACAGACTGCTCGTCTTTTATTAAAAGGGTCTCTTCACCTTAGTCTTTTGACCAACTTAAAACCAAGACCATGTGAACACCTTAGGCCCCTTTACAGTTTGTGGAAGGAGAAGACAAGGAAGAAGAAGCCACGACTCAAAGAGTAACTTATATAGTGTAATGTAAAAGTCCACCCCTCCTCTTCCCCCCACCTCTTTCCTCCTCCTCTTTCTCTCCTTTTCTTGTCTTCCAAATTTCTCCCCTTTTCTTCCCACCTCCCTCTTCCCTTCCAACTTGTTTCTTTCCTCCTCTCTTTCTCTCCTTTTCTCGCCCAAATTTTGAAAATACCAAAAAACCTACTCCCAAAATCATGAATTTCACACCCACTAGTCCCAAAAAATGCATCTTCATCTTTCTATTGGCTATGCTATAAATTTGGTATGTGTATATAAGAAGTGTCATTTCGAAACCTTTGCGTTTCGTCCAAAACAGACGAAACGAAACGAAACAAAACCTTCAAAACGACGAAATGATGAAACGGATGAAACATTTCATGTTACTATGGTCCTCACCAAAGGGTAAAACTGACTGTGATACAACTTTTATTGCTTTTAAACCATTAATCCTCACAAGCTTCTTCGTCGATGGTTCTCGGATTGGTATCTTATAAGGTTATGGACATCCTTTCCAGGGTTTAACGGAGGTTTATCCCTACATTCAAATTCAATCTTGGTACTCAGAGGGAAATCTTCGAGACAGTCATGCTAACAATAGTCTAAAAATAGTCTCCCTCATATCCTCATCATAGTAACATAAAAACCCGTTTTGCCCTCTCGAAACGGCATGAAACGTTTCTAGCACGAAACGTTTCAGTACAAAACTAAACTTGCTCATCGAAACGGTGTTTCGCCCAAATGTAAAGTGAGGTCAAAGAACGAGTGGGAGTTTTTTTTTTGCAAATGCGATTTTTGCCTTCAGTTCCGTCCTTGTTTGCTGCCCATTTGCCACTTGACGCATCCGACACTTCTTCTTGGCTGCAACCTGTTGCTCTGCCTCTTCTCCTTGTCCACTCCTCCTTTTTGCTCCATCTCCTCCATGCCTCCTCTTCCTCTTCCTCTTCCCTTTTCCTCTTTCTCTCTTCTCCTCCACGGTCCACCCCTCCTCTTCCCTCCTCTTTCCGCCTCCTCTTTCTCTCCTTTTCTTGTCTTCAAACTTTCTCTCCTTTTCTTCTCACCTCCTTTCCTTTTCTTCTCACCTCCCTCTTCCCTTCCAACTTGTTTCTTTCCTCCTCTCTTTCTCTCCTTTTCTTGCCCAATTTCTGAAAATACCAAGAAACCTACTCCCAAAATCATGAATTTCATACCCACTAGTTCCAAAACATGCATCTTCATCTTTCTGTTGGCTATGTTATAAATTTGGTATGTGTATATAAAAAGTGTCATTTCGAAACCTTTGCATTTCGCCCAAAATAGATGAAACGAAACCATCAAAACGATGAAATGACGAAATGGACGAAACGTTTCATGTTACTATGATCCTCATATACTAAACACTAGATAGCCTACGACCAAAGAATCCACACGTGGTTTCTACATGGAGCTTCTCCACAGTGTCGAACCAAACATTATCACTAAGTCAAAGAGTCTGCTCAACATACCAAACTCATCTACTCCCTTGACAACTCAAGCCTAATAGGACACCCCCCAAGATATCGAGAGTTGAGAACCCCCCCCCCCACCCCCTTCTCCTTGCCCTACCTCTTTGCGCACCACTTCATCCTCAACTTTGCTTGCCTTTTCCTATTGTACCATCTGCCTCTTCGTGCACCCCTTGTGGGTGAACATGGTTCTAGCCATGAGAGTGTGTGAATGAAAGGAGAGATCGAGAGATCAAGCTACGATGACTTGGTGCATAGACACGGATGGGTGGGAGAGAGAGAGAGAGAGAGAGAGAGAGAGAGAGAGAGAGAGATGTGAAAACACACACACACACACACACACACACACAAGAGAGAGAAATGAAATGATATATTAACGTCTTCAAAAGGCCAAAATGACCTATGAGACCAAAAAGGTTACAACAATTGGTGCATCTGATACAATGTCTGTGTAAGAAAAGCTAAAAACAACTAAACAACTAACTGAAACTGAAACAACTATGAGGAAAAGTACGGTACTAGGAGCTCCTAATGGATAACATCTGGGAGGAAAACTCCAACAACAAAGATAAGCATCATACACATCACTATCCAAAGATGTCTCTCATCGGTCGATGGCGGATATCGTCAATGTCCTCCATGGTGAGTACTCTGATTGGACGTCTCCCATGCCGTGCTAGTATGGTCCTGATCCTCTGTTGTAGTCTCCGCCGGTGTCGAGATGGGCCTCTCATCTTGGGGCGCCTGGACCGCACCAGCTCTATAGCCCGATCAATCAGTGTACCTCTGGTGCGGCTATACTCTGGGGCTAGCTGCAATGTCTGCTAGCCTGACTGCTCAATCTCTGGTCGAAAGAAGTCTGTAATCTGCCTCTGTAGGTGTCTCTCCCTCTCTGATCCCCTCCCTCTCAAGAGACCCTCTCTATGTCTACGTAGCTCCAGCAAGTATAACCCGAGGCATCTCTGATCCTGGTATCTCATGACTCTAGAAAGTGGTCCGAAACCCTCTCTAAACAGGCAGTGAAAACGGCCTCGTATCTCATAATATACTGGACAGTGACGTGTAATGTAACTCTGTCTCTGGCTCCTTCTGGCACAGCTGACAAATCCTGGCCTCAGTTGGTACTCCTGTGAATCTGCCAGTCTCAATCTCTAGCTGGTGTGAGGATGTGCGCATCTGACCAATAGCACACCATACCCCATGAGAAAGATGAGTATCCATGTAGTTGGGTCTAATCACAAACCCATCCTCCGTGAGCTGGAGAAGATGATCTCTATAGAAAGCCATCTTCGTACCAAGCTCGTGTGTCGGCTGTATCCATGTCCTCCTAGTGTCCAACTGAGTCAAGTCCTGCCTGATAAGTCTGGTAATCTCTGCCCGTGTGAGAGAGAGGGAGGGTGCATCCAGGGAGTACTGAAATGGAGGTAGCCTGTCCATACTAAAGCCATGCTGTTGGAACCAGGCTGTCATCTGTGCATACCAACGTGATCCATCTCCCTGTGATGCCAACTGTCGTGAAGACTCCAGGGCTAAGTGAGCATATTTGTCTCTAGGGAGAGCCCAAGTGCTATGTATAAAGGAGACTGATCGAGTGAGTGCCTCTACTACCAATGGGGGGGCAGCCACTCGGCACGGATAATATCATGAGGTACAGAGCCTTGGCCCTAATCATCCGGGAAATCATAGAAACCAAGGGCCTCTCCATACGTCTCCATCCATCAGTGCTACCAGCTCGGCTGTGGTGATCCATTGAGGGTCCCCATATCTCCACTCCATACAGCATGGCTGAAGTGACCAAAGTGTCAAAGAGCCAGAGCTTTGTTCGAGGTTCCTGAAACTGAACCTGCGAACACATCCTCTCTAGTCTCCCCAATGTTGCATAAGCTCTGGTCAATCTGGTCTCCGCTGCTCTCCTCAAGGAAAATAGTGGGCCACTAAAAACCACACCAAGGTAAGTATATGCATCTGTATACTCCACTATCTCCTAACCATATGTAAAGGTGGGTACTGACCTCCTAACCCACTGTGCTGTGGTGTTAAACACCATCACCTTGGTTTTACCAAGGTTAACACACAATCCACTGTCCTGTGCAAACGTGTGCAATGCATCTAAATGACGATGCATCCCCTCTAGAGAATCTAAGATCAGCACAATATCATCAGCATACAATAACAGTGGAACCCATGTCCCTGCTAGCTGTGCTCCTCTGTCACCCTCCCGCTCTACATAGTCCGAAACCTCATCCACATACATCCCAAATAAGGTGGGAGAAAGGGGGGCAGCCCTGTTTCACCCCAATAGTGGAGTGAACCATCCCAGATATACCCTAAGTAGTACGTACCTGCCCCACAACTGTCCTGTATAAAGCCATGATTCCCCAAATCAGCTCTGTGGGCACTCCCATCTCTTGTAGTGTGCGCATCAGTCTGGCTCTCGATACTGTGTCAAAAGCTTTGCGGAAATCCACAAAGCAACAATAAATCCTCCTACCATATAATCTGCCCCCCTCAATAATAGCTCTGAGTGTCAAGATATGGTCAAGAGTGGAGAAACCTCTCCTGAACCCTGGCTACCCTGATGCACGTATGCCCTCTCTCTCTTCCCATCTACTCAACTCCTGCTCAAGAATAGATGCATATAATCTAGCCAATGAGTGACCAATCATGATGGTACGATAATTCCCAGGAAGCATGAGATCCCCTGACTTGAAGATAGGCACAATCGTGGACATATTCCAAGTCTCAGGAAAACCCTCACACATGGCTCGTTTAAACATCATAGCAATAAGCTCTGCAAGCATATCTCTGGCATGAATAAAGTGCTCTCCTACCAAACCATCATGATCATATGCTCTCCCACTCCTCATCCTGTCAATAGCTTTCCTTACCATCTCAGCAGTAAAGAAAGCACATGTCTCTGGGCATGGCTCTGATGGGTTTGGCAGGGGCGGCTGTCTTGGTGCTGTGTACAGGGATACTGCATACTCACCCCAAATCTGTGTAGAGGTAATGCCTGGTGATGGTGAATGCTCATGGAATAGTCTCCATGCCTCGCCTGAGTCCTGACTCATAAATAACTGATACAAATCCCTCTCTAACTGAGCAAGATAAGCCGTCTTCTTCCGTCGCACTAGGTGCCGGAAGGTAATCCGTGACTGTCTGTGAGTGGTAACACCCATGAGCCCTCTCTCTGTAATCTGATCCTCATTTCTCTGCACTCCTCATCATACCAATTGTTTTAAGGCATGTTCCCAGATCGTCTCCGTGTAGGCTGACTATGGGGATATGCCTCTGATGCTGCAGCATGAAGTGTCTCAATCAATATCTGAGTGAGCTCATCTAATGGCCGTACCGGCTCCTCGGCACATAAGCGTCTGTATATCTCATCCGTGTACACAGTGTCAGTCTCCCTCGTAAAGGTATAACGAGTGTGTGTGGAGACCTGTCCCAATGGAGCGGTGCTGAACTGAAATGTGAGAGTGAAGGACAAGATAGCATGATCCACTACTATTCCAACCGGCCTAGTGCCTACCATAAAATCCTAAAAAGAGGGAATGAGACTGGGCTGAGCCATAACATAGTCCACTGTACTAGCACCATGCCAAAGTGGAAAGCTAGTGAAACCGCCCGATGTCGGGAATCTCTGTAGGCCATTCAGGATGGCCAATCCATGTGCAGTCCCCATGTCTATCAAATACTGCCCATACACTGTATGTTCCTCATCCTGTGAGAGTCTAGATAGGCCCATATCGCTAACATCAAGCTCCCTCAACATCTCCTCTGAGGTATCATAAAATACTGTCTGGTTATGGGCGGTCGTGGCATTGAAGTTCCCTAGGAGAATGATGTCACCATCCCTGGAGAACTCCCAAATGTCATCATCCAAAATAGAAAAGGGAGACTGCCCGCTAGGTGATGCATACACTGATGTAGAGATATCTGCCGGTCTCTGTCCTCAGTCTAACCCACATGTACCTAGCTTGCTCATCTCTGCGGACTATATGTATCAGTGGCTGTAGCTCCACATGCATATAGCAATGTAGAGATATCTGCCCGTCTCTGCCCTCAGTCTAACCCACATGTACCTAGCCTGCTCATCTCTGCGGACTATATGTATCAGTGGCTATAGCTCCTCTCTAAACAATACTGCCACTCCTCCTGAGCCCCGTCCTCTATGCTCTGAACGAGTCTCCTGTATACAAGCTGTCTCCCGTCGGTATCCACTAACATGTGGCATGGACTGTCCAGGAGCCTGATGCGTCTCACAGTAGAAGATGATGTCCCTCCTAGTGAAACTATCCTCAAAAGCCCCTACATTCAACGCGTAGAGATCCATTACAATTCCAAGTAGCAACTTTGAGTGTAGTTCCATAGGTCTCGCGCCGTCATGAAGAGCGCCTCTCCATAATCACCACTCTACCATCTCTATAGAAGGCCACTTCCCTTTCTCTCGGGCTGCCCTTATCTTGGGCATAACTTCTTTCATGTGGGCAAGTTGCGAGAGTGTGAGGTCATCTCCAAGAAATATTCCCGTCTTCTTGAGTGTAGGACGTCTCTTCAAGAAGTCGTTCTTCGCTTCCATGGAGGGGAAACGAATGATAAGTGCTCTCTCCTTAGAAGATTCGCCACTACCTTGTCTCTTCTTTCCCACTCTCTATGCCTTTGTGTGCGTGGCTTCAATGCCCATCATAGAGAAGAGCTACGGTTTGCAATAGAATGAGAATCACTTACCTGGCCTTCACATTTGGCTCTTCATGTTTAGCATTTGATTAATTTTTGTCTCTTATTCAATCTTGATTAGCATTATTAGTTTATGAATTAGCTTTTTTCATCGCTTGTTTATAATTGATTAGCCACCATGGACTAGGGAGATCATTGATTAGAGAGATCATCATGTAATTAGATGTTATTTAAGACTTGCTATCCTTAATTAGTTGAGGTTTAAGAGGAAGATTAAGGAAGTCATATGTAAAGTTTAGAATTTAGGGTTAGAAATATCATCATGTAATTAGATGTTATTTAAGCCTTTCTATGCTTCATTAGTTGAGGAGTAAGAGGAAGATTAAGGAAGGCATATGTAAAGTTATCTCTAATCATGGTAGTTGGGGAAATTCCATCTCCCCCCCCACACCCACTTATTACCTTCGTCTTCCTCATGAAGACCCCTTGGTTTTCCCTTCCGCATCATCATGGTCTTTTAGACCGGATACTCGTACATGTAAGGCCCGGGTCTTCCTCCTTTGCTCCTCTTCAAGGTCATGTCAATGATGGTGGGAGTGGTCCCTTTCTTGGCGACCTCGATCCATTTCTCCGCCTCACCCATCTTCTTTTGTGTCTTTGTGATCACCTCCACCCATGAAGATGTTTCTCTTTATGTTGCACCTCCTCCTCTCGAATGATCCTCATTTGTTCCTTGATGGTATTCAGCTCTTCAATAAAGGAGGGCTGAAATTTTCCATCCTCAAGCTTGCTTTTTGAGGTGGCTTCCAACTCCTTTTTGAGGGCTGAGATTTCAGCCGCTTGACTTTTAGCATGCAATTTGGCCTCCACTAGTTCCTCCTTTAAGGCTGAAATCTCAGCCTCTTGCTTGGATGTTCTCTTCGAGCTCTTGGATTTTGTCAAATCCCTTCTCGAGTTTGGAGAGGCGGTTTATGATTGCGGTAACGGAAGAGTCGACCATCTTCTTGTTTTCTTTGATAATTGTGCCGAGCTTGTCCTCCACCTTCACGAGCTCCTCTTTAAACCCGGTCTTGGCCATGACTTTTTGCAAAACTTCCCACAGCCAATGAGAGAGAGAGTTGTTGCACAACACAATAAGGACAGTATTATAATAATACTTCCACGATGTACAATGCTTCATATAGGCACCAAGGCTCTATCTTATGTTCTCCTAATAAGAGGATGTTCACATCTAAAGTGTTCACACACTACTCGACACTTACTAGACTCTGAAATATTCAACAAAACCCCACTTCGGAGTGAAGGAGGTGTCATCTAAGCAAGAGACCTTCAATATGATGATTTGGGCTCTTAGACTGCAATCATGTGATACAAAAGAACACAATGATGCCAACACCTGAAACTCTCATGTCAGGCCTGATACAAGATCTTGGCCATACATTATGCCTACATCAACCTATCTATAGACAAACCCCCCTGGCACTAAGTAGATAAAGTAAAATATAAAGGAGCCGAATCTTTTATAGAAACAAGGCTTTACAAAAAAGACATCCAAAAATTCAGGTTTTGGGGGACTTCCTGGACATAGAACCCATGACTGCAAAATATTTGTATTTTGGGGGACATCCCGAGCAAAGAAACCTTGACTAATACATAATTAGAAGATGATTTTGAAAGTTTGAAAAACTCCCCATGCAAGTGCAATGTCGATGAAGATCTTCTTTTAACACCGTTGCCAAGTGGTTGACACTTTTAACACCGAGCCGAACCTTTTATAGAAACAAGGCTTTACAAAAAACACATCCAAAAATTCAGATTTTGGGGGACTTCCTGGACATAGAACCCATGACTGCAAAATATTCGTATTTTGGGAGACATCCCGAGCAAAGAAACCTTGACTAATACATAATTAGAAGATGATTTTGAAAGTTTGAAAAACTCCCCACGCAAGTGCAATGTTGATGAAGATCTTCTTTTAACACCGTTGCCAAGTGGTTGACACTTGGGCTATCCATTTAGGCTCGCGCCGGGGGGGGGAAGGCCAAGGCAAAGGACCTATGATTACATAAATTGGAAGTTGTTGTAATTGCCCCAAAAGGGGTTTGGGCACAATCTTGTCACACACTTAAACTATTAATACTATTAAACAAGATCAAATGGCACAAAACCAAATGAGATAGCAAGGCTGAAATTTAAATGACATTGAAATAGGGCCGGAAAGGACCGGCCCCCCTTGTAATATGTAGCTTCATGGGCATCACATGCCAGATTTCCAATAACATCCATGCAATGAAAACCTTTACAAACATGTTTTGTCGAAGTAAAGGTTGATTCCAAGGCAAAGGACCTATGATTACATAAATTGGAAGTTGTTGTAATTGCCCCAAAAGGGGTTTGGGCACAATCTTGTCACACACTTAAACTATTAATACTATTAAACAAGATCAAATGGCACAAAACCAAATGAGATAGCAAGGCTGAAATTTAAATGACATTGAAATAGGGCCGGAAAGGACCGGCCCCCCTTGTAATATGTAGCTTCATGGGCATCACATGCCAGATTTCCAATAACATCCATGCAATGAAAACCTTTACAAACATGTTTTGTCGAAGTAAAGGTTGATTCCAAGGCAAAGGACCTATGATTACATAAATTGGAAGTTGTTGTAATTGCCCCAAAAGGGGTTTGGGCACAATCTTGTCACACACTTAAACTATTAATACTATTAAACAAGATCAAATGGCACAAAACCAAATGAGATAGCAAGGCTGAAATTTAAATGACATTGAAATAGGGCCGGAAAGGACCGGCCCCCCTTGTAATATGTAGCTTCATGGGCATCACATGCCAGATTTCCAATAACATCCATGCAATGAAAACCTTTACAAACATGTTTTGTCGAAGTAAAGGTTGATTCCACAGCTTCTGTCGTGAAGAACCTCACTCCCCAATCCCCAGTGTCTTGCCACAAGCAGCTATACTCTAGTCCATACACAAGAATGTGTGTGCCAGGCCGAGCTATAGAAGACCTTAATGGTCAAGCATACGGATGTAGAGTAGGTAGAGAGAATTTGCGAAAGCTCTTGACACTGCATTTTTCTGGTTTTGAGAGAAGAAATCAACTTTTGATCAAATTGTCAGTGCTAGAAATGCTCCAAAGCATTTTCAGCATGTACATATCCAAGAGAAAGTAGCTAAAAAGGAATCCTAAGGGCTGCACAATAGTGTAGCACTCATTTGCAAGATTTGGAGAAGCAAGGAACCATGCCAAAAAGTATGTGTATGGACTGGTTATGCTGAAAATTGCCTTCTCTAATCTCCTCATGAAGTAGGCGCCTCTTTTTTCTTGAAGGGAGGGAGAAGATAAGCCTTTCCAAATGAATAATGGGTGGCCATTGGGCCACCTCAATAAGAGCCACACCTCTACCATAAATGGAGAGGGTACCCAATAAGCTGTCCACACTCTTTTACACAAAAGACTGCCTACTTTATGAGAGTTTGGTCGTCCGCCATCCATTAAGTGCCCAAACTCACTTATAACCTGTCTGCCCAATCTTTAATGAAGTGTGGATGCCCAAACTCACTTATAAGGTGTCCAGCCGTACTTAAATGGAGTGTGGACTTGCAAAGCAACACAATAGACTAAAATACAAATAAGCTTAAACAAAGAGTTTAGGGTCACACTTTTGCCACCTATCTACAGCCCACAAGCAAGGTCAGAATACATATTCACGAGCGCCCTGCCTATAAACTAGACACACAGATCTTGCAGGCAGTAAAACATTTCACGCCTAAGTATGCCATGCATAAGAATGTATTGGTTAATCTCCCTTTCAGTTAGCTTGTAGCAGGTGGTCATTCCGGGCATAGATATTACATCCCCAAGCCAACCGTAAGACCGTAATCTCGATATGGGCACAAACCAAAATCCCTAGCCTCTCATATGAAGCCTACTGGCATCTGGTGTAGACATCAATCCCCTACCATGAGGTGCCAATCCACAAGACCCTTCGTGTAGACGTAAGTCCCCTACCACGAGGTGTCATGTCCAAAAGCATAGAGAATGCCCAACTAGTGACAGTTGTAGAGAGAAAACCCCAATTTCTCGTTCATGCAGAGGCTCCAATATGATGCTAGAGGCTAAATTCCGAGAAAGCCCCAAATATTTGTGGGTGCTAGATCTCCAATTTGCTGAAATTCTCCATGTTTGAGAAAAGCCCAAAAATTGCAAGTTGTACAAGCGTCAATTTTTTGTGTATCTGATACCACCTTTGAACGTGTATGCATTTGCTTAACTGCTGAACAAGAATGTGTTGGGTTCAACAGAAATACACAAACCCTAATGTTTAACAGAAATACACAAAAACAACAAGAACACAAAGTAGCAAGCAATAGAGAGCTTGGAAGTGTGGATATACTACAATGAAGTGATAAGAAGTGTACAACCACAAGTATCCTAAGTACAAACCCAAAATGTAGCCGTATAGGTATCCAAACACACCAAATGTCCAGGGGAAAAAAACCTCTATAATGTGTAGAGGAAAAGAGTGCCGTTGGTAAGCCCCCATTCACACGGTCACTACCACATGTATAATCCTACAAATGTGATACTATGAACATGTACAGGGTTGAAGATCACTCTCCAAATGGGAGTAAACCTAAAGCTTTGCGGAAAGCTCAAACTTTTCTCGGGTCAACGCCTTCGTAAAACAGATCATGTTGTCATGTGTAAGACAATAGATTAAGCTGATTTCCCCTACATGTAAGCTCTCTCTACCATAGTGACAATGAATCTCTATATGCTTGGTGCGAGAATGGAAAACTAAATTCCTTGCCATAGCCTAGCCCTCTGACCATCAGTATGGGAATATGGGTGTTTGCTGATACCCACAAAGATATGCCATCAATCTCCTCAACCATACACACTCAACTGTGGTAGTGACAGTTGCCTTGTACTCGGATTCACAAGATGATGCGGCCATAGTTGGTTGCTTTTTGCTAACCAAGATATACATGAGTTGCCAAGGAAAAAGTGATTCCCATTTGTAAACACTCTGGTGTCATAATCATCAGCCCAACCTAAATCAGTGTAAGCAAGTAAATCCCCCCCCTCCCCCTGGTGGGATAAAACAACTTAAGATCCTCGGTGCCTTGTAGGTACCGAAACACTCGCTTCACATCTTACCAATGCTTTGACCCTTGGCTATACATAAACTTACTCAACCAAGACACCTCAATGTGTATATATGGCCTTGTATTACACAAATATACGAGGCATCCCACAGCTTGGTAACTGGTTGTAATATGTGCTGTCAAAAGGCTCTCTTGCATCATACAAGCTTAGCCTAAGTCCGGGTTCCGCCAAAGTACTTAAACCTTTTCGACGGTCCCTTTATGTACTTGGACTATAGTAGCACAATGTCCTCATCTGTATGCATAAACAGTATATCATTTGTTCCACTCCCAATGAGTATCGTGTCATTCACATAGAGGATGACCACAATCAAATCCTCTTCGCCCACCTTGTCATAGAGGATACTTTCAATCGGACTATTTTGATAGCCTTGGCTCGTCAAATAAGCATGTATCTTTTCATACCAAGCTCAGGAAGCTTGGTTAAGGCCATACAATGCCTTTTTTTTTTCTGGCCTTTTGCCTCAAATCCAATGGGCTGAGATGCATACACTTCTTCCTGCAAATCCCCATTAAGGAAGGCCGTCTTAATATCCAAGTGATGTACTTCCCAACCATGATGCCAGATGGGTAGGCAATGCAATCACGCATCTAATGGTGGTCATTCTTGAAGTCAATGCAAAAAATTCATCATAGTCTATGCCCTTTTGTTGTGCATATCCTTTGGCCACAAGCCTTATCAACAATACCATCAGCTTTCCTCTTCACTTCGTACACCCAGTTACTACCAATTGTCTTCTTGCCAAAGGCAAATCCACCAAATTCCAAGTACCATTTTTAGGTATGGCATTCATCTCATCCTCCATAGCTCCCATCCAATGCTCATGTTCTTAAGCTTTGTCAAATGAGCCTGGCTCATCAACATCACACAAGCTACTCAAAGAAACAACATCCGCATGATGTGGTTCATTCCTAGAACCAACTCGTGTCCTACAACCGAGAGGAGCTAGGAGTTTGCTCTCTTGCAAAGTTCAGATGAGACATCTAGGGACTGATCTGGCGCCTCTTGTAGAGCTGTCCACTCTTCTCTCACAACCTCTTCTACATCATCATGCATAACATGTTCATTTTGCTAAAGTTCAACATCCACATGGATGGGGTTGTACTATTGTACATCAATCGCAAGTGGAAGTAGTCCTCCAAACATGTCTTGTTGACCCCCTTGCAGCTATGTACCAAATTCAGCCATAGGCTAATTTACATTTTCAGCAAACACAACATCTCTACTCTCAAAAATCCTTTGTTATAGAAACGGTAGTGTTTGCTACCACTCTTGTACCCTAGCTTGCTTCTCATTTGTTGAGGCACATGCGCATATGCAAGACAACCAAAAACTCTGAAGTAATTAAATCTAGGCTTTTTATCATACCATGCCTCATATGGAGCAATGGTTTTCAATGCTTTTGTAGGGAATATGTTCAAAACATATGTAGCACACATGATTGAATCCATCCAAAATTTAAATTAGAAGATGTTAGTATTGGATGCAAATGCAATGTAAGAGTTAGTGCTTTTGCTTAAGGAAAAGAAGGCAATTGGATGTAAGTGGGTGTATAAGGTCAAGCATGATGCAAAAGGATCAATGAGTAGGTATACGGTAAGATTGGTTACCAAGGGTTATCCACCAACCTATGGCATTGACTATGAGGAGACATTCAATCCGATTTTCATGGCAATCGTGAGAGCTGTCATTGCTATGGTTGCAACAAAGGGTTGGTGATGGATATAAAGAATGCTTTCTTGCATGATGATTTGCAAGAAGAAGTATACATGATGCAGCACTAGGTTATGAGAGTGATGCACACCCCAATTCTCTGTGCAAGTTACGCAAAGGCTTTTATAGGTTGAAGAAGGCACCCAGAGTATAGTCAAACAAGATCGGGGAGTATCTTGTCACCATTGGATTTCAAATATCCAATGCAAATTTTTCACTTTATGTGAAAAAGATAGAGAGAAATGAAATGAAATGATATATTAACGTCTTCAAAAGGCCAAAATGACCTATGAGACCAAAAAGGTTACAACAATTGGTGGATCTAATACAATGTTTGTGTAAGAAAAGCTAAAACAACTAAACAACTAACTGAAACTGAAACAACAACTATGAGGAAAAGTAAGGTACTAGGAGCTCCTAATGGCTAATATCTAGGGAGGAAAACTCCAGCAACAAAGGTAAGCATCATATACATCACTATCGAAAGATGCTCTCATCGGTCGATGGCGGATATCCTCAATGTCCTCCATGGTGAGTACTCTGACTGGACGTCTCCCATGCCGTGCTAGTATGGTCCTGATCCTCTGTTGTAGTCTCCGCCGGTGTCGAGATAAGCCTCTCATCTTGGGATGCCTGGACCGCCCCAACTCTATAGCCCGATCAATCAGTGTACCTCTGGTGTGGCTATACTCTGAGGCTAGCTGCAATGCCCGCTGGCCTGACTGCTCAATCTCTGGTCGAAAGAAGTCTGTAATCTGCCTCTGTAGGTGTCTCTCCCTCTCTGATCCCCTCCCTCTCAAGAGACCCTCTCTATGTCTACGCAACTCCAACAAGTATAATCCGAGGCATCTCTCATCCTAATATCTCATGACTCTGGAAAGTGGTTCGAAACTCTCTCTGAACAGGGAGTGAAAACGGCCTCGTATCTCATAATATACTGGACAATGACATGTGTAATGTTACTCTGTCTCAGGCTCCATCTGGCACAACTGACAAATCCTGGCCTCAGCTGGTACTCCTCTGAATCTGCCAGTCTCAATCTCTAGCTGGTGTGAGGATGTGCGCATCTGACCAATAACACACCGTAACCCATGAGAAACATGAGTATCCATGTAGCTGGGTCTAATCACAAACCCATCCTCTGTGAGCTAGAAAACATGATCTCTATAGAAAGCCATCTTTGTACCAAGCTCGTGTGTCGGCGGCTGTATCCATGTCCTCCTAGTGCCCAGCTGAGTCAAGTCCTGCCTGATAAGTCTGGTAATCTCTGCCCGTGTGAGAGAGGGAGGGTGCATCCACGGAGTACTGAAATGGAGGTAGCCTATCCATACTAAAGCCATGCAGTTGGAACCAAGCTGTCATCTGTGCATACCAACGTGATCCGTCTCCCTTTGATGCCAACTGTCCTGAAGACTCCAGGGCTAAGCGAGCATATCTGTCTCTAGGGAGAGCCCAAGTGCTATGTATAAAGGAGACTGATCGAGTGAGTGCCTCTACTACCAATGGGGGGGCAGCCATCTCGGCATGGATAATATCATGTGGTACGGAGGCCTTGGTCCTAATCATCCGGGAAATCATAGAAACCAAGGGCCTCTCCATACGTCTCCATCCATCAGTGCTACCAGCTCGGCTGTAGTGATCCACTGAGGGTCCCCATATCTCCACTCCATACGGCATGGCTGAAGTGACCAAAGTGTCAAAGAGCCAGAGCTTTGTTCGAGGTTCTTGAAACTGAACCTGCGAACACATCCTCTCTAGTCTCCCCAATGCTGCATAAGCTCTGGTCAATCTCGTCTCCGCTGCTCTCCTCAAGGAAAATAGTGGGCCACTAAAAACCACACCAAGGTAAGTATATGCATCTGTATACTCCACTATCTCCTGACCATATGTAAAGGTGGGTACTGACCTCCTAACCCACTGTGCTGTGGTGTTACAACACCATCACCTTGGTTTTACCAAGGTTAACACACAATCCACTGTCCCGTGCAAACGTGTGCAATGCATCTAAATGACACTACATCCCCTCTGGAGGATCTGAGATCAGCACAATATCATCAGCATACAATCACAGCGGAATCCATGTCCCTGCTAGATGTGCTCCTCTGTCACCCTCCCGCTCTACATAGTCCGAAACCTCATCCACATACATCCCAAATAAGGTGGGAGAAAGTGGGACAGCCCTGTTTCACCCCAATAGTGGAGTGAACCATCTCAGATATACCCTGAGTAGTACGTACCTGCCCCACAACTGTCCTGTATAAAGCCATGATTCCCCAAATCAGCTCTCTGGGCACTCCCATCTCTTGTAGTCTGCGGATCAGTCTGGCTCTCGGTACTGTGTCAAAAGCTTTGCGGAAATCCACAAAGCAACAATAAATCCTCCTGCCATATAATCTGCCCCCCTCAATAATAGCTCTGAGTGTCAAGATATGGTCAAGAGTGGAGAAACCTCTCTTGAACCCTGCCTGCCGTGATGCACGTATGCCCTCTCTCTCTGCCCATCTACTCAACTCCTGCTCAAGAATAGATGCATATAATCTAGCCAATGTGTGACCAATCATGATGGTACGATAATTCCCAAGAAGCATGGGATATCCCCTGACTTGAAGATAGCCACAATCGTGGACATATTCCAAGTCTCAGGAAAACCCTCACACATGGCTCGGTTAAACATCATAGCAATAAGCTCTGCAAGCATATCTCTGGCATGAATAAAGTGCTCTCCTGCCAAACCATCATGATCATATGCTCTCCCAGTCCTCATCCTGTCAATAGCTTTCCTTACCATCTCAGCAGTAAAGAAAGCACATGTCTCTGGGCATGGCTCCGATGGGTCTGGCAAGGGTGGCTGTCCTGGTGCTGTGTACAGGGATGCTGCATACTCACCCCAAATCTCTGTGGAGGTAATGGCTGGTGATGGTGAATGCTCATGGAATAGTCTCCATGCCTCGCCTGAGTCCTAACTCATAAATAACTGATACAAATCCTTCTCTAACTGAGCAAGATAAGCCCTCTTCTTCCGTCGCACTAGGCGCCGGAAGGTAATCCGTGACTGTCTGTGAGTGGTAACACCCATGAGCACCTCTCTCTGTAATCTGATCCTCATCTCTCTCCACTCATCATACCAGCTGTTCTGGGGCATGTTCCCAGATCTTCTCCGTGTACGCTAACTATGGGGATATGCCTCTGATGCTGAAGCATAAAGCGTCTCTATCAATATCTGAGTGAGCTCATCTAATGGCCGTCCCGGCTCCTCGGCACATAAGCGTCTGTATATCTTATCCGTGTACACAATGTCAGTCTCTCTCGTAAAGGTATAACGAGTGTGTGTGGAGACCTGTCGCAATGGAGCTATGCTGAACCGAATGTGAGAGTGAAGGACAAGATAGCATGATCCACTGCTACTCCAACCGGCCTAGTGCCTACCATAAAATCCTGAAAAGGGGAATGAGACTGGGCTGAGCCATAACATAGTCCACTGTACTAGCACCATGCCGATGTGGAAAGCAAGTGAAACCGCCCGCTGCCGGGAATCTCTATAGGCCATTCAGGATGGCCAATCCATGTGCAGTCCCAAGTCTATCAAATACTGCCCATACTCAGTGTGTTCCTCATCCTGTGAGAGTCTAGATAGGCCCATATCCCTAACATCAAGCTCCCTCAACATCTCCTCTGAGGTATCACAAAATACTGTCTGGTTATGGGGGGTCTTGGCATTGAAGTCTCCCACGAGAATGATGTCACCATCCCTGGAGAACTCCCAAATGTCATCATCCAAAATAGAAAAGGGAGACTGCCCTCTAGGTGATGCATACACTGATGTACTAGGAGCAAAATAGCATATAGCAATGTAGAGATATCTTCCCGTCTCTGCCCTTTGTCTAACCCACATGTACCTAGCCTACTCATCTCTGCGGACTATATGTATCAGTGGCTGCAGCTCCTCTCTAAACAATACTACCACTCCTCCTGAGCCCCGTTCTCTATACTCTGAACGAGTCTCCTGTCTACAAGCTGTCTACCATCGGTATCCACTAACATGTGGCATGGACTGTCCAGGAGCCTGATGCGTCTCAGAGTAGAAGATGATGTCCCTCCCAGTGAAACTATCCTCAAAAGCCCCTACATCAAGGCATACAGATCCATTACAACACCAAGTAGCAACTTTGAGTGTAGTAACATAGGTCTCGCGCCGTCATAAAGAGCGCCTCTCCATAATCACCACTCTACCATCTCTATAGAAGGCCACTTTCCCTTTCTCTCGGACTGCCCTTCTTCCGGGCATAACTTCTTTCATGTGGGCAAGCTGTGAGAGAGTGAGGTCATCTCCAAGAAATATTCCCATCTTCTTGAGTGTAGGACGTCTCTTCAAGAAGTCTTTCTTCGCTTCCATGGATGGGAAACGAATGATAAGTGCTCTCTCCTTAGAAGATTCGCCACTACCTTCTCTCTCCTTGATGGTATTCAGCTCTTCAATCAAGGAGGGCTGAAATTTTCCATCCTCAAGCTTGCTCTGTGAAGTGGCTTCCAACTCCTTTTTGAGGGCTGACATTTCAGCCGCTTGACTTTTAGCATGCAATTTGGCCTCCACTAGTTCCTCCTTTAGGGCTGAAATCTCAGCCTCTTGCCTGGATGTTCTCTCTTCGAGCTCTTGGATTTTGTCAAATCCCTTCTCGAGTTTGGAGAGACGGTTTACGATTGCGGTGACGGAAGAGTTGACCATCTTCTTGTTTTCTTTGATAATTGTGATGAGCTTGTCCTCAACCTTCACGAGCTCTTCTTTAACTCTGGTCTTGGCCATGACTTTTTGCAGTACTTCCCACAGCCAATGGACCTCTGCTCGTCATTTATGTAGATGACTTGATTATCACTAGTAATAGTGATGCTAACATACATGATGTCATGAGACTTTTGAAGCAAAAGTTTGAGATGAAGGATTTAGGTGAGCTATAATATTTCTTGGACATAGGAGTGGTAATATCACCTCATGGCATTTTGTTGTTACAGAGACAGTATGTCTTGGACATGTTGTCCAAGTATGTTATGAGAAGCTATAAGGCTATTTCAGTGCCATTGGAATAGAACACAAAGCTTTCCACAAATACACGTGAGCTTTTGGAGGATCCCACTATATACAGACGCATAGTGGATAGCTTGATCTATATGACCATTGCTAGGCCAAACTTGAGCTATGCTGGATGACTTGATTATCACTAGTAATAGTGATGCTAACATACATGATGTCATGAGACTTTTGAAGCAAAAGTTTGAGATGAAGGATTTAGTTGAGCTATAATATTTCTTGGACATAGGGGTGGTAATATCACCTCATGGCATTTTGTTGTTACAGAGACAGTATGGCTTGGACATGTTGTCCAAGTATGGTATGAGAAGCTATAAGCCTATTTTAGTGCCATTGGAATAGAACACAAAGCTTTCCACAAACACACGTTAGCTTTTGGAGGATCCCACTACATACAGGCGCATAGTGGATAGCTTGATGTATATGACCATTGCTAGGCCAAACTTGAGCTATGCTGGTGGACTTGTGAGTCAGCTTATGCAAGCTCCCAGGAAGCCACACTTGGGATGTGGATAGACGGATTCTCAGGTACATAAAGTCCACAGATTAGAACTTTTCTATGGGACTGGTACAAAGATACAGCTACATGAATACAAAGATGCTGATTGGACTGGTAGAGTCGCAGACAGGAGATCTACGAGCAGCTTTATGTTTTCTTTTGGGAGTGATGCTGTGAGTCGGAGCAGCGAGAAACAGCCGACAGTTGTCTTGTTGAGCAAAGTGCAAGGGTGCTGTTATGGCAGCCTGTGAGATAGCTTGGTTTCGAAGGCTACTTGGTGATATGGGTGAGCCGTGGATAGGGTTGTCGTCATTTATTGTGACAACATGAGAAGCATACAACTCGCCAATAACCTAGTATATCATGCTAAGACAAAGCACATTGAGATGCATTCTCACTTTTGAGGGAGAAGATTCTAGCAAGTGATGTAGATCTGGTATATATCAGCACAAACAATTAGGTGGCCGACATCTTCATGAAGGCACTTGGCACAGAGAAGCTCCATAGATTTAGGAGCTTACTTGAAGTGCAATGTGTAAAGTCGAGCTCGAGGGGGAGTGTTGAGATATCAAGCTCAACTAGTGCTACGGACATTGATGACCCGTCTGGGTGAAAGCTTTCATACTTATGCCACTCGTACAGTCGGTGAGATTATGGTTGATATGCCACCAGTGGTTGGACGACAGGCTGTGTGACAGCCACTTTGGAGTACTAGAGTTACAACACAGTTTTAGTACCAGCTCATATATAATCGGGTTCACACTATGCACCGACCATTGTATGTTATAGTAAGAGAGTACTTTCCCTTATAGTATGTACTCTTATCTCTTTAGTTTATGGTCGTAGAAAAGAGAAGATAGAAGAAAATTCAACCATCTATCTCTCTTGTATCTTGCTCTCTCTCTTGCGCGTGTGTGTGTTTGCTTGCAAGGAACCCAAGCTCTCCCTCTCCCCCGCATTCTCTCCCCACCCCCCCTCCCCCGCCTGCCCATCACACGGCCCCAATACAAACACCCAAAACAATGAAAAATATTCCACCCAAAAAAAAAATGGTGTGTGTTTATCTTTATGGTATGATAAAGCCAAATAAAAATTGCCAACGCGGAGATAGGTCAAGTGGTGAAGGTGTTTGCCTATGACCAAGAAGTACTGGGTTCAAAACCCCACAAGATGCTTCCTCGGTAGCATCGCCTACGAGTAGATAAAAAGCGCCTACGAGCGGGCACCTACGGGCAGATAAAAACGAAGGATCTTGGGCCTCAGGCTAGTTTAAAGGGTTTAGGGTTTAGGGGGAGGCAAAAGGATGCTGAAGGAGGGAGGTAAATACCCAGTTTTTGGGTAGACATTTCCCCCTCTTTGGTTGATCAACCTCTAGTTAGTAGCCAGCCCAAAATGCTATACCTTTTTACCCATTTCGAACTGCTAAACCTGGCCAGGGCCCGGCACTAACGGACATTTGGGCACCTGGCCAGGAGCTGGTTTGGCACCTCCAAATCGGCTTCCCATCTGTAAGATCTTGACAGCACTAATTTCCTCCTCATTTGGGTTGTGTGATCTTTGCCACATGTTATATACTGATGGAAAGTTCAGGTTATTTCCCCAACTTACCAGAAACTTAAATCCACGAGTCAACTCCATGCGTTCCCTGTCCAGCACTCTAATAAGTCAAATGCCTGAGAGCCTTGGAGTTCTCCTAAAGCGTGCACCTAGTCTAGTCCCTATACATACCTAGCCTCACAACACTTATGGCTTGTCCCTTTCCAACAGAGCTCAGGGTGGTCTGAACACTCTACTAAACCCTAACCATAGTGTGCCCCCATAGACATGGAACACTCATCCGATCTGAGGCTGATGCATGTGACATGGTCAGTTACAAGCCTACTGTAGAATGGCCAAGGGGCCAAGGGGCAGGTCTGAACTTTATGGGTCGTTTAGGGTGTAACTGTAATGTACCTAACGCTAATCCTTGGGATTAGTGGCCTAATCAGACATGGTTAGAGGAGCCCTAGGATTAGGGAAAGCAAGCTAATATGGGTGGCTAAGGTGGATTATTAATAAAAACCCATAGTTAATGGCTAGTTGGTTATTTATAGCAGCAGTAATCACTATATAAGTGACTTGTGGGTTTATTATTATTGTTGACAGTTGTTGACAGTGGGTCTGAGCCTAGATCAGAGACTACCGCCATGGACGTGGCAGATAGGAGTGAGCCTTAGCCCCTAGCTTGGGGATGGTTTGCAGACGCAAACCTACAGTTGGGAGGTGAGCTAGCCTGCACCCCTTCTTTTTGGTACTAATCTTGTTGCTTACATTTAGGGAGACCTTGGAGGGATCTTACAGCGACATGGCGGAGCAATTGGCTATTGAGAAGCATCTTTGCAAGAAAAGCCTCTTCTGTAGCTTGTTTGATAGCATACGTAAGAAAACCAGCTGGGAATCAATAATTGAAACAGAGACAATTCCCAAATGTTTGGTAAGGACTTGATCTTCTCCATTCTGCCAGAATTGAAAGGTGTAATAGGTGTCTTGCATCCATTCTAAAGATATGTCTACTATAAGGAACATTAAACATGTATTTGGGGAAAAACAGAGCACACACTCTAAATGGACACCAAATTTGTTAGCTGAAAATAAGATGTTTCAAATTGACTTACCATGTTTGCATGGCAATATTCGGAGTTTGTCTCCATGTACATACTCTTCAAGACAAATAGCACAAGTCTCAGGGCTTGCGCTTTCTTTTTGACTGAAATTGGCAACTGGGAGAGCTTTGATTTCATCACTACTTAAGCCTGTAGGTTCCTGCAGCAGGTGCACACTGGCCCGTCTAAGGCGCTGTCTTCGCACAAAGAAGAATGTAGATATCACAGCCGAAAGAGTGAGCAATGAGATCGATGAGATGGCCAAAACTGACCAAGCACTAGTTTCAAGTGCAGGAAGCATAAAAAGTCTAGCATCCTTATCATCTACAAACTCTGACATGACAAGACCAGCTTCTTTTGTTATGAAAACAGCAGGTATCTCAATGCCAGATCCATTCCCAGACACTGCAATCAAATCCCAAACAAAACACGTAAAAAATTCAGTCTCCACAATTTGCTACTTTAAGCTGTCAAAAAACTAATATATATGCCCATTTTTATACAAGTTTAATTGTTGTTACAGCTGCAGTTGCTTCGAATTTACGACCTTTAATCAGGTAATCCCATCGACACATTCACTTCCATTCATTCTCATATGCAACGCCTCATATGCAATGGCAAGACAACATCCAAAAAAGGGCAGCATGGAAAGGGGAAATTATTTACACAAATGAGACCTACAACCATGCAAATTTAGCAATGGAAGGCAATACATTAAGCATGGGAGGAATGAGAGACGGGACCCTCACTGGTAACACAAGTCTCGGTCCTAGTGACCAAAGTAACCTAGTGTTTGACATACATTACAACCATGAGGGTTTAACCCTTCATTCCGCCAATAAACCAAAGATGACTGTCATGAAGAAATGAAAGAAATAAAAAAGACTAATCCAGAGAAACTAATGCTGCAGCTGCTAGATCCCCCTCTTCATAATTACGTTGTCATGAGCAACAAATAAGGAAAGATACTTTATGAATTTCTCTCTCATAAGTGCCTTTGCAGATATATCTGCAGGGTTACCTTCAGAAGGGTAAAACACCATTAAGATCTTGTCAGATGTTACCTTTTCACAGAGTGATAACCAATGTCAATGTGCTTTGTTCTCTGGTAGTAGTGAACTAGTTTGTTGGCCAATGGAATGCATATCGGTTATCCCAACCAATCTCTGTGGGTCGTGCATGCACTACGCCAAATGATGATGTAGCAGCCAGATACTCAGCTTCCGTGATGGGTAAGCCAACAGTTGGCTGCTTTCTTCTGACCCAACTGATAGGACCATTCAGCCAAGGTAAATAAATAATCGGTCGTGCTCTTTCTGTTACAAGTGCTCCTCAATTACTATCACAACTGCCCTCAAATTGGAGCTAATCTGCATCTCCAAAGTGACCCATGTTCAGGGAATATTTCAAGTACCTCAAAATTCTCTTAGCTGAATTCCAATGGACCTATCTAAGATGATCCATGAATTGTCTCATTGCACTGACTGCAAAACATAAATCATGCCTTGTTGTAAGCAAATAGATGAGCTTGCCCACTAATGTCCTATATAATTTGCCATCAACATCTGGATCTTTCTCATTGAGTTCCAATCTCACCCCTTTTTCCATAGTGGTTGAAATGGGCTTACGATCTTGCATCTTGATTTCTTCAAGTACTTGTCTAGCATACTTAAACTGATTGAGATAAAATCCATTTTTGGTCTGCATTACCTCAATGCCAGGAAAATTTGTATCTGTCATGTCAAATTAACTGCATAGTGTTGCCTTTGTTTTTGCTACGAGGGCCTCATCATTGCTTGTAATAATGAGGTCATCGACATATATTAAAGCTATGACTATTATGTCATCATTCAGCCTTACTATTTTCCAGCTTTTGACTCTGAAAGAATGTCCAGCCCTTGAGAATTAGAAGCAGCCCTAATCTAGCACCCAAACCAGCCATAAAATCAGTAGCAAGCAAGGAGGATCTTCAGGACTTTCATCTTCAGTAAAGTACCTACAAGGAAAGGAGAGGGGAGAGGTGGAGATCCTCGACAGTGGAACCCAATGCCACTATGATATGGATGAATGTTTATTATTTACTTGCTGTCTAATGCGATTCACAATCTATGTTAACAACTTTGGCAAGACTACCAGGCAATCATCATGAGAAAATGAAAATTTGACAAAACAAATAGCCCATGTCTAAGAGCAAGGACTACCACATGAGGGCTAGAAACACACCCACACCCCCAGCTTTTAGAAAAATGTCTAGGGAAGGAAAACCAGAAATGCCAGAAGACTTCACACTTGAAATGTATACGAACATTGAGGCTAAATAAGCTCATACATACCTTTTCCATCTTCACCACAGAACATTCCTTTAATGATTGTGCAGTGGTAAAACAGAAGAATTGCAAGGATCCATACTCTGAACAACCAACGCATACCAAGGGAGTTGTAGCCCAGCAGTTAGGTGCACTTACTCAAGACTAAGATGTTGGAAATATCACGCATTATCAATCCATTGGGGAACCATTTAAGCCTAATGATGTAAAGCCTAAAGCCTTAGAGTAAATCAGGATATTGTAACTCAGCAATATAGGAAGTCAAAAACCCTAGAATCTACCTAGAACAAGCACCTAGCTCAAGTGGGGTTAGGGGGATTCCAATCACATAAAGAGCCCAAATTGTAGGAGAGGTGCCTAGAATCATGGGATAAAGATTACGGATGATTAATCCACCATTAGCTGGTAATGCCTTGAGCTTAACACATGTACTCGTGCATATTTAAAGACCTCTAATCAATAGAGGTATAAGCGTGTGCCACTATCATCATCTTGCCCTAAACACACTCAAATCATCCACGAAGACTCTCATGTCCGTGGCTAGATACTCATAGAAGATTTCATGTACCATTTCCTATTGGTAAAATAGAGTTTGCATAGATTAGCGTGGAGAGAAGTGTGGATTAAGCATGGTGCTTAAATATAAGATTAAGCTAATGATACTTAACACAAAAGACATTGTTGATGGATGATTATTTGCTATTTCTAATACTCCCCCACCCATGATTATCCATCATTTAAGACGTGTGGATTTACAAAGCTCCTATTGGCTTTCGTTTTACCACCTTAATCTAGATATGGTTGGATTTACCAAGTTCTCTTTTACTTTGGTTTCACCAACTTAGTCTAGTGAGTATTTACAAAAGTGTTGAGATATTAGTGAGGGGCTTGCTGAGATTACATGGTGCTTCAAAGCGAGAGAAAGAAAGAAAGAAATAAAGTTCTATTAAACGTCTTCAAAAGACCCAATGGGTCTATGAGACCAAAAGTGATACAATAGTGTACATGTAATTTCATCATGGTACAACAAAAAACAAAGACTAGAGCTATGAGCTGGGAATGTCAAATCCGATCCATATGATACAAAGTGGGACCATCATCATCATACAACCTAAGGAGCTAACCCCCTCGTAGGGAGAGGGGGCCATCAAGGATATCAAGCATGGGGTTAGCTTGTAGAAGGCTTTGCAGATCCGTCAGGCGTGGGAAGGTGACTCTGTGCCTCTCCAAGATCTCCTCAAGCACCGGGCTTGCTATAGTCGTGGCCTAGTCTAGAGTCACACCAGAGTGGGGTCTAGAGTCACACCAGAGTGGGGTCTAGCGGGACGGCACACACTCGAGAATATGTCACTCGATGAGGCTATGGGTATGTCATCCATGGCTAGTGGGGCGTCCTCTCGTGGTTGGAAGAACTGAGTGATGGTCGCCTGGGGCCAATGTCACCATTTGGTCCCTTCACCAGTCTTGACTAGTGTTTCACACACTAAGCAGAGCCAAGGTGTGAATGGGGATTTTTCCACAGAAGAAAGCTGAAGCATTCACTGGTGATTGGCCTGAAAGATGGCCACAAAGCATGAGCTCCATGAGATTTAATGAGCTATGTGACTTATATGGTTTATAAGTCAACGTGTTCAGACATCATTAAAGTTTGGGCAGACATTGTATTGTTTTGGGCGTGGATCCATGGACGTGGTACAGTTTGTGCCAAAAGAGACCAACTTTTGTTATTTATAGAAAGGTTGGCTAAACAAAGCAAAAGGCTTGGACATCTTTAGCAAGGAGGACCACTTTTCGCAAAAAAGGAAAAGCTTATCACATGTTTTTAGGCTGGTTGACTACATCTAAAAAAGAGCATGGCTGAATCATTAAAAAAAAAGCATGAGGCTGTTCTCTTATGGGGAATGCGCACAGGTGAATCTACCCGTACAGCAATGTTCTCTCTCTTCTCTCTACTCGTCCCGCCCTCGTATCTGGCCACCCCGGACAACAGCTCTCCAATAGTAGCTTTGAAAAACTGGTTGCCTGGTGCGCTTCTTCCTTGTTGGCCGCTTCCAAGCTAGTACAACAGGGTGTATTCTCTCTCTTCCCTTGTTTTGGAGCAGTACAACTGTAGTGCTGTGATTTGGCCGTACAGTTGCAAGACACCTTCCTTGTTGGCTACTCTAATGCAACAGTGGGCTGTTTTGGGGCAGAGTCGAAGATTGTTTGAGGTGTAAGCCCAACGGAGGGTGCAGTGACAGATACAACCACATGTATGAGAGATAAAGATAGAGATAGAGATAGAGAGAGAGAGAGAGAGAGAGGGGGGGGGGGGGGGGGGGGGGGAAGAGATAGATGGGAGTAGGGGTTTCTCATAGTACACCACGTTCCCCGCTCCCTCTTCAGGAATTTATTTCAGGAACAATGCACAGGCTTTTCCAAGCAAGGACCAATACACAAATGATTACAATACCAAACATAAGTGTCGAAGTCGAGATCCAGCCGAGGTCGATGTCGAGGTGATAGATGTGTGACTCCACAAAGCAGCCCCTCCTTTCTAGAGGTTGAAGAAATTGGCACTCCTAGGGGGTGCTGGCACTGCAGGCTGGGGCAGCTCTTCAGAGGTGGTACTGAGGAGGTGTAGTAGCTCTGGCGCACAAGGCAGAGGCAGCACAATGCTTTACAAGGCAAAGGAGTCGTAGGCAGCGTATTGGGCGGCGGCTGTGGCGCATAGGCAAAAGGGGCGCACAAGTGCTCTAGGCAACACTTAGACAGGCTAGCGGTGTAAAGCGGCGTTAAGCAACTAGTGGCGAAGCTAGAGGCGCAGGCGGCGCACTGTAGCAGCAGGTAGAGAAGGCAGGAGGCGAGGTGGCGGCGCAAGCCGCTGGATTCTGTGCACAGGGCGGCAAGAGGCGAAGCAGGGGATAAAGGGTGGCGCAACTGGTGGAGCAACGGCGGATACGGGCACTACAGAGGTAGCTACCGGTGGAGACAAGGAAGTAAGGTGATGAAGAAGATGATGATGATGATGATGATGATGATTTCTTCTCAAAGTTCTCCAAGAGTTCTTCTATGATCCATGTAACTTGGTTGAACACAATGCTAATCAATACACTTAAATACACTAAGATTTCATGGACACTTGCTCAATTACAAGAAGTAATTTGCTGAATTGACATAAGACACACAATGAGCTAGAACGGCCGACCCCTCCCTTAAATAAAGTATATTGATCTTTGGAGAATCAAGTACATAGTGTCATGGGCATTTCTGACCAGATTTCCATACCAATGCATATGAATACAGTATTGCAAACAAGTGGTTGTCGATGTAGACTTGCAATCCACACTACCCTCTCATGTGCCCATGTTCCCCATCTGCTCTCTATAGTTCAGCCAACACATGGTAGCAACAATCTGCAAGAGAGCACGTAGGACAACAAAACACTACACAGGGTATGTGATCTTGCAATCCGGTTCCTCCCTCATGCTACTTGCTTCCATATTTAAGCATAAAAAGCCTACCAATTGCAAGTAGAGTCGAAGACAGTGGAAGTCTTCGCGATGGAAGTCCCTTGGAGTGATGAGATCTTCGATTTGTCACATTTCTTCGCGACGACAAAAGTATTCAAGAGGATGAAGGGAACCTTGGGAAAGCTTTCCCTATGGTTCAACTTGAGAAAGGAGGACTGCAATTAGGGTTTTCAGCAAAAGACCAAAAATTACAGCAATGAAGAGAGTTGTTTTGTTGAATTTCAATCATTGGGAGTGTGTAGGAGAGTGATTAGCATCCAGAAACACTCTCGGAAGCTTGAGAAACATGTTAGCAAGCTTGGAAATGGAGTTGGGGAGGAGAAAGTGCAGAAAATATAGCCCAACAGCCCTCATGAAGGAGGCGCCAATTGTCAGGTGTTTTTCTATAAAGATGTTTTGAGTCCGTGTACATATGGGATGCGTGGTGTGCAATAAAACTTTGCCCTGAATGCCCTGGCAAGTGTACAGACGGAATGGCTTTGGAGTGAGTTAGTGAATGCATTTTTCTTCGGAACAGCTGCTGGAGACTTGAAGTTTTTATTTGTATGAGCTTTCTAGTTGCCAAGAAGGTGTCTAGGATGTGTGTAAATAAGAGGTGGAAGAGCATGAGGATGTAAATGATGGGTTTTGATGAGCCTCTGGTGGAAATAATGTAGATATGCTGGTTTATGTGGAGAGAGCTCAATTCAGACTGTAATTATTGAAATTTACAAAGGACGCCAGCAAAATATAAATTGCTTTTATGCTTGAGTTTTGAGAATCTTTCAGGTTTGGAATGGCTGTCTTGGTAATGATGATGCCGATGATTTAAAGTTGTGGGCAGCTCTTATCAGTTCTGGAAGGTTATGAGTACTACACGTGAAGTTGAGACGAATGATGATGTAAAGGGGTGTGGTTATTATGAAGCTTTATAAAAAAAAAAAAAAAAATACATAGTCTAAGTGGCCAATAAAACAAATGGCCACTTGGAAGTCTTTATGGGCCGCCACCTCAATGTCTAGAAGGCTGGAGAGAAGGGGCCGCTTCGAAGGTAGAGAAGGGGGGGTCGCCGAATAAAAAAAGAAGTCGCCCTTGCAGAGGCGTGGGCAGGCGAACCAGGTGGTACTTGAAGGCATTGGAGAGCTACAGACGGAGGGTGATTGTGCTAAGGGAGTAGGGGTGTTCTGCAGACGCAGAGAAGGAGAAAGAGCCAGCGTCGAGTAGTGCGAAGAGCCAGTTTCAAAGGGTGGCGAAGGCGCTAGTGGCAGCTGCAGGTGCGGAGGACAAAAGAAGGCCGCCTTGGGCAGGGCCGGCTGCTGGGAATCATTAAGGGACTGGAGATGATCGAAGAGAAGGCTACGCAGCCGTAGGTGAGAAGGGCTGGTGTGTGAGACGCTGCAGAACAGAGGCGAGGGGAGCCACAGGCTGGCGGTTAGAAGAGTTGGCCGCTTCGTCGGAGTTAGAAGGGACGCCTGGTGGAGTTGCTGCAAAGGGAGAGGTAAGGTGCCGCCTTGTGAGAGGGCAGAGTTGGTGCTAGACGTCACACGAAGCTGGAAGCGCCCAGGTGATCGAACCAAGGGAGAGGCAAGCAAAGGTGCCGCCTTGTGAGATGAAAACCTGGAGCGAATGAAGTGCAAAGGCGCTGGGGACCAGTGGACCGCCTTGCTGAAGAGAGAGGGAGCTAGAGAAGAGGAGCGCTGGAGTGCAGCCCGCAGGTGTAAAGGGGTGTAAAGGGCCAGTGGGCCACCTTGTGAAGAGCGAGAGGCAGGCAAGTTGTCAACCGTGGCTGTTTAGCGTGAGGTTGCCGCCTATAAGCAGTGGAGGCGCTTAAGAGGCGCAGGCTTGTAAGAAGGTGGCCTTGTGAAAGGAGACCTTCTAGTAGCAGAGACTGGCAGCTACAGAGGACTCTGGTAATTCTGCAGAGTTGAGGTGAAGTTTGATGTGGCTTGGACTGCATACAAGAGCAAGGTCGGTGAGGCTATGTGAGCTATGAGAGGGAGTGTGTGATGTGTTAATAACGGAAGTGGTGGCAGTTGTCATCTTGTCTTTGTGTGATTGCTCGCCTGCTGATGTGGTCAGGCTGGAGCTGACCAGCTTCTATCACTATTTTCTGTGTTTGTGTTTGGACAATTGTAAGTTTCCCTCTGTACTCCGCTGATTGAATTGCAGATTAAGCAATAGAGGTGTCTTGTTTTTCCAATTTGAGCCTGTGGTGTGTGATAGTGGTGAATGGATGAGGGTAAAGGAGTAAGGATATGAGGAAAGGTGTGGTCTGTTGCTGATTTTCTTTCCAGCTAGAGAAGCTGGTGGTGCTCCTTGTGCTTGTGAGTGTCTGAAGGTGGTGAGTCGGCGAGCTATAGTGGCCTTCTTGTGTTCTTGAGCTGCCTCACATCTTTCTGGTGCCCCCACTGAGGATTGCTCTGCTATTTTTCTTCAGTTTATCAGGGTGTGTGCCCTAGGAGTTGAGAGTTTTAGGGGAGGTGTTTCCTTGGGTTTCGAGGTGAAATTTGGGGGTTAAAATGATGTCTTATCCAGAGTTTTATGGTAGCCCTAATGAGGATGTGGCAGATTTCTTGGAAAGGATGGAGGTTGCATGCATAAGCAACCATATTAATGAGTCGGTACTGGTGTTGCGGCTACTGAGCATCTGTTTGAAAGGGGATGCAAGGGACCTGGTACAGAGCTTATGAGGAGTCATTGAGGGTTGCTGTTCCACATCTTGATATGACTGAGAATGGATTAAAGACAGCACTTAGCAACAGGTTCAAGAAGGTAGAAGACCCCGACAAGGTTTGGCATGAGGTGCAAGCTCTGACACAAGGTGAGTTTGAATCATTAGATGATTATATGAAGAAATTTTCTTTGCTATGGGAAACTTTATGCAGGGCTTTAGGGGAAGACCAGGTACCCCCTGACATGATGAAGAAAAACAAGTTTGTAGCCGGGCTTAAGAGGAGTATTCGCTGGGAAGTGGAATTGAAGAAGCCCAGCTCTTATGAGGATGCGGTAGAAATTGCTAAATCAAAAGATTGGAAGCTGCAGCGGATGAATCAGCTGGGGATGATTCCAGTTGTAGCACAGCCGGAGATTCGTAGAGTGGAGGCTACACCCATGAATGCAGTGATAGAGAGGATGAAGCCCACTGAAGCCCAAGCTGTGCAGATGGTGCCACAAGCTAGTCAAGGAGTACCTATGGTTCCTGCAGGTTCTGATGAGGGATTGCGACAGGATATGAAACAGATGGTTGATCTTATGAAGAATTTGAGCTTAAATTTAATGGGAAGTACAGGTGGTGGACGTGGTAGAGGCCGAGGCAATAATCATGAAGGGGGAGATGGACAAGCAGGATATGGACGTGGTCGCGGTAGGGGCTGTCGTTTCATCCCTACATGCTGGAACTGTGGTGAACTTGGTCATCTGAGTACAGATTGTGATAAGCCTCAGCGTATGGGTGGTGATATGTACCCACTACCTTCACAGCTACCTGATAGGTCAAATGATTATGGTATTGATATCAGGGATCAAGCAGGCCCCAGTGGAATCACAGCTGAGGAGAAGGGGAAGGCAAAGGTCATGAATGTTGTTACTCTGGAGAATGTTCAGGTGAGAGAAGAAGGGGATGTGATGCCCGTTGGCAAGCGCACAACGGATGAAAGAGAAGGAAAAGGGGTGGCTGGACCCAGCCGTAAGAAGGGGAAGCAACAGGAAGGAGAAGATGTAAAAGCCAAAAGGAAGCGGAAGCCTCGTAGAAGGTTCCAGGTGTCAGACTTCCCACTGGGGGATGGGCAAACCAGCTATGACTTGAAATCTGATTTGGTGAACAGGAAGGCAAACATCACCTTTGGGCAGTTGGTAGAGATGGTGCCAAAATTGAGAAGACAATGGAAGAGACTTGTGAATCCAATGGAAAAGGAGTCAAAGAAGAAGTCAGTCAAAGTACTATCTTCAGAAGAGCTTCCAGATATTTGCCCTATTGTGGAGGTGTGGAGTAAAGGCAGGAATCTTGGTCAGGCCTATATAGATGGAGGAGCTCAAATCTGTGTGATTACCCAATCATGTGTGGAGCAGTCAGGCTTGAGGGTGTCTGGGGTTTCTGGTTTTCGAATCAGGATGGCTAATCATCAAAAGGTAAAATGTCTTGGTATGATAAAGGAATTGGAAATTGAAGCTTTTAATGTCAAAGCTACTGTAGATTTTCATGTGATGCCTGCGGGTCTTGGTGCTTTTCCAATTATTCTTGGACGACCCTGGTTGCAAGTGGTGGGTGCAGTACAGGACTGGAGGTATGGGACCATTTCTTTGCATAATAAGCAGGGTAATAAAAAATCTTTTGAGATGCATAGTGGGAGATCTTTGAATGATGTGTGGGAGAGGCCACAGGATTCGAGTGAAGAGGAAACTACCACCAGTACTTCTGAATCAGAGATGGATTCATCGACCACTGCTTCTAGCGGAGAAGAGGCAGATGTGGCTTTCCTAATATTAGAGCAACAAGGTGATGAAGATAAAGAAGTACAAAAAGTGGGTGCTGAGGGAGAAGATACTATGGGGTCGTATGAAGTAATCGAGGAATTAATGCAGCCAAAGATAGAAGTGAAGAAGAAGCAGGAGCTGATTGAAGGAATGCTGAGTCCGGATCTCTCGAGTGGAGAAAAGGTTAGATATGTTAATATGCTGTCTCATTTTCCAGAATTGTTCATCACTTCTTATAGGGAGATTCGAGGATTTAAAGGGCCAGATTTGAGGATTGAATTGAAAGAAGGTGTAAAAACAGTTAGGCAAAAGTTTCGCAGGATGGGACGAGAACAAATGCAGGCCCTGAGAGAGGAAGTTGATAAGCTGTTGAGTGCAGGTTTCATTACACCAGTGGATACAGCTGAGTGGGTAAGTCCTACAGTGGTGAGTCCAAAGAAAGATGGCAGGTGGCGTATATGTGTGGATTTCAAGCCTTTGAATGCTGCTACAAAGAAGGATTCTTACCCCCTACCTTTTTTGGATGAGATCTTGGATGCTGTAGCTGGATATGAAAGGTATAGTGGTTTGTGATGGGTATTCAGGTTATTTCCAGTTAAAGATTGCAGAAGAAGATCAGTGCAAGACGACTTTCATTACACCGTGGGGGTGTTTCTGCTACAAAGTTCTTCCTTTTGGATTGGTGAATGGACCAGCCTACTATCAAAGAAGGGGCGAATTGGGTATTATCTCCTTCTTTAAACAAGTTTGTGAAGGATTTTATTGATGATTTTTGTATATGCAGCTCCAGGCAAGAGCATTGTGATAAGCTGGCTACAGTTTTTCAGCGTTATGATGAGTGTGGTGGTCAATTAAATCCAAAAAAGTGTTTTTTGGCTCAACCGAGGGTGAAGCTCTTGGGCCATGTTATTTCAGAGAATGGTATTGATCCGGATCCTGATAAAGTCAAGTCTCTTCTTCTTCTTCCTACACCAAAGAATACAAGGCAACTAGCTACTTTTGTGCAAAAGGTGAAGTATATGACTCGATTCATCTCTCTATCTTCACAGTTGTTATATCCTTTGCAGCAAGCAGCAAAGCATGATCCTTTGCATTGGACGGAGGAGTGTGAGGTAGTTTTCCAAAAAGTGAAAGAGGTGTTGGGAGCTATTCCTACAATGCAGGCGCCTAATTGGGAACAGGTATTTTATGTCAATCCTTCAGTAGGTGAAGATGCTATTGGACCTATGTTGTTACAGAAGGGAAAAGAATCACATTATATGCATGTAGTCGGTTCCGCCATTACTTGTTGCCTTGCCCCTTTGTGTTTTTGACAAGCTACACTTTTTTGCCTCAGTTGATAAATGGCACAAATTTATCTAAGGCTATGATGAAGTGGGTGATTGAGTTGCAGGAATTTACTTTCTCATTCTTGGTGGAAGAGAGTACCAGGGCTACCTTAGCTGATCTACTGACATATAAGGAGAGTCCTCTTCTTATAAAAGAGGAGACCATCAAGAAGCCAGTTGAGGATGCAGCTGAATTGGTGTATGCACACTTATTATATTTTGATGGTTCCTACAGGAAAAGCCATGATGCAGCCTCAGGAGGTTTGGTGCTTTATGATCCGCAGGGTTGCCTTGTTTTTAAGAAGGGTGTTAAGGTGGATGCACATAGCAACAATGAAGCGGAGTATCTGACTCTGGAAGTTGGATTGCAAATATGCTTGAAGCATGGTGTACACAGGATTCGCATTCGAGGAGATGCATTGCTTGTGGTAAAACAGGTATTGGGAGTTTGGAAGTCAAAGAATATGTTACTCAAGGAAATGTGTTTCAAGATTAAAGGTCTGTTGAAGGAATTTGAAGCTTGGAGTCTTAAGGATGTGGATCGAGGTCATAATGAGGAGGCTCATGAAGCAGCCCAAGGAATGATTGGTGAAGTTTTTGTTCTAAAAGCTCATGCATTATTTTATTGTGGCAGGGAGAATTTACAGGATGTTGAGGAGTTTTTGTTGACAGGAATGATTCCTAATGGTATTGAAAGATCAAAAAAATATGGTTTCATCAGGAAAGCTGCAAGGTATATGATGGTTGGTGATGCTTTGTATTTGAAGGGAATTGATTTGATAATGCGACGGGTACCTTGGAAGGGAGAAATCTACAAAATTCTTAAGGAAAACCATGAAGGAGCATGCGGTGGACATTTTGCCTCAAAGATTACCTTGCATAAGGTATTGCAGGAAGGTTATGTATGGCCAAGTGTACATAAGGACGTTAATCATTGGTGCAGGTCATGCAAACAATGCCAAGCTCACAGTAGACGGATATTAAAGCCTGAGATGAGAAAGACAATTCTTGCTTATGATGTTTTTGAAAAATGGGGAATTGATGCTGTGGGACCATTGCCTATTACTAGCCGAGGGAAGTGCTACATCTTGACTGCAGTTGATTACCTTTCTAGATGGACGGAAGCAAAAGCAGTGAAACAAATTACTGCTAAGGAGGTAGCAAAGTTTATATATCAGGATATTTGTTGTAAATTTGGTGTGCCATTGGAATTGCTTTCTGATCAGGGTCCAGCTTTCAGAGCAGAGCTTATGGACTATTTGTGTACAAAGATGAAGATCAGTCGCAATTTTACCACACCTTACTATCCACAGTGTAATGGCCTGAATGAGCGTTTCAATGGTGAATTGATCAAGATTTTATCTAAGGTGACAAAACAACAAGGCAAGAATTGGAATCTGGAGTTGCCTGCTGCCTTGTGGGCATACAGAACAGCAATTAAGACTAGTACGGTTTCACTCCATTTCATCTTGTTTATGGGAAGGAAGCCTTATTGTCTATTGAGGTGGAGATACCAGCTGTTAAAATGTTGGAAAAGCTTTTGGAAGAACCTAAAGATGCCCTTAAAGAGCGGCTATTACATTTACAAGAAGCACAGCTGAACAGGGATAATGCTTTGAAGCATTATGAAGATATGCAGGCAAGGACGCTGGAGAAGTTCAACAAGAAAATAAAAAGCAAGGGAATTATGAAGGATGATTTGGTATTACGTTATAATAGCAGGCTGGATAATGCCTTTCATAAGAAGTTCCAAATTAAATGGGAAGGACCCTTCTTGGTGATGCAAGGATTTGCAAATGGCAGATTTAGATGGGACTTTACATGCTTCCAGGGTAAATGGATACAGGCTGAAGAAGTATTATGCACGCTTGATGGTGATTGTGCAGGATGCAGTGTCTGAAGATGTGATTCCAGATGAAAGGCAGTTTTTAGATATGGATTTAGGTCTTGAAATGCTTTTTACTGCTGATCATGAATGATTCAGCAGGCTGGGGGTTGGGCAAAGTATGTCAGGTGTTTTTCTGTAAAGATGTTTTGAGTCCGTGTACATATGGGATGCGTGGTGTGAAATAAAACTTTGCCCTGAATGCCCTGGCAAGTGTACAGACGGAATGGCTTTGGAGTGAGTTAGTGAATGCATTTTTCTTCGGAACAGCTGCTGGAGACTTGAAGTTTTTATTTGTATGAGCTTTCTAATTGCCAAGAAGGTGTCTAGGATGTGTGTAAATAAGAGGTGGAAGAGCATGAGGATGTCAGTGATGGGTTTTGATGAGCCTCTGGTGGAAATAATGTAGATATGCTGGTTTATGTGGAGAGAGCTCAATTCAGACTGTAATTATTGAAATTTACAAAGGACGCCAGCAAAATATAAATTGCTTTTATGCTTGAGTTTTGAGAATCTTTCAGGTTTGGAATGGCTGTCTTGGTAATGATGATGCCGATGATTTAAAGCTATGGGCAGCTCTTATCAGTTCTGGAAGGTTATGAGTACTACACGTGAAGTTGAGACGAATGATGATGTAAAGGGGTGTGGTTATTATGAAGCTTTTTTTTTTTTAAAAAAAATACATAGTCTAAGTGGCCAATAAAACAAATGGCCACTTGGAAGTCTTTATGGGCCGCCACCTCAATGTCTAGAAGGCTGGAGAGAAGGGGCCGCTTCGAAGGTAGAGAAGGGGGGGTCGCCAAATAAAAAAAGAAGTCGCCCTTGCAGAGGCGTGGGCAGGCGAACCAGGTGGTACTTGAAGGCATTGGAGAGCTACAGACGGAGAGTGATTGTGCTAAGGGAGTAGGGGTGCTCTGCAGACGCAGAGAAAGAGAAAGAGCCAGCGTGGAGTAGTGCGAAGAGCCAGTTTCAAAGTGTGGCGAAGGCGCTAGTGGCAGCTGCAGGTGCGGAAGACAAAAGAAGGCCGCCTTGGGCAGGGCCGGCTGCTGGGAATCATGAAGGGACTGGAGATGATCGAAGAGAAGGCTACGCAGCCGTAGGTGAGAAGAGCTGGTGTGTGAGACGCTGCAGAACAGAGGCGAGGGGAGCCAGAGGCTAGCGGTTAGAAGAGTTGGCCGCTTCGTCGGAGTTAGAAGGGACGCCTGGTGGAGTTGCTGCAAAGGGAGAGGTAAGGCGCCGCCTTGTGAGAGGGCAGAGTTGGTGCTGGAGGTCACACGAAGCTGGAAGCGCCGAGGTGATCGAACCAAGGGAGAGGCAAGCGAAGGAGCCGCCTTGTGAGATGAAGGCCTGGAGCGAATGAAGTGCAGAGGCGCTGGGGACCAGTGGACCGCCTTGCTGAAGAGAGAGGGAGCTAGAGAAGAGGAGCGCTGGAGTGCAGCCCGCAGGTGTAAAGGGGTGTAAAGGGCCAGTGGGCCACCTTGTGAAGAGCGAGAGACAGGCAAGTTGTCAACCGTGGCTGTTTAGCGTGAGGTTGCCGCCTATAAGCAGTGGAGGCGCTTGAGAGGCGCAGGCCTTGTAAGAAGGTGGCCTTGTGAAAGGAGACCTCCTAGTAGCAGAGACTGGCAGCTACAGAGACTCTCTGGTAATTCTGCAGAGTTGAGGTGAAGTTTGATGTGGCTTGGACTGCATACAAGAGCAAGGTCGGTGAGGCTGTGTGAGCTATGAGAGGGAGTGTGTGATGTGTTTAATAACGGAAGTGGTGGCAGTTGTCATCTTGTCTTTGTGTGATTGCTCGCCTGCTGATGTGGTCAGGCTGGAGCTGACAAGCTTCTATCACTATTTTCTGTGTTTGTGTTTGGACAATTGTAAGTTTCCCTCTGTACTCCGCTGATTGAATTGCAGATTAAGCAATAGAGGTGTCTTGTTTTTCCAATTTGAGCCTGTGGTGTGTGATAGTGGTGAATGGATGAGGGTAAAGGAGTAAGGATATGAGGAAAGGTGTGGTCTGTTGTTGCTGATTTTCTTTCCAGCTAGAGAAGCTGGTGGTGCCCCTTGTGCTTGTGAGTGTTCTGAAGGTGGTGAGTCGGCGAGCTATAGTGGCCTTCTTGTGTTCTTGAGCTGCCTCACACCAATCTCTAGAGAGAGGAGGAGTGAGTTGGTGAGTTGTCCAGTGTAGGTGGCAGGCAGGTGCTTTGTGGAGCAAGCTAGAGTGAACCACATGGCTAGTTACTCCCTTTGTACAAAGGGGATAAGATCTGGGCGGTGGACATTGGGTTATGTCCACCTCGGGACATCAGTGTGTGTGAACACCGGGCTGGTCATAATTTATAAGTGAGTTTTGGTCGCCCAAAACTTAATGAAGTGTGTACACACTCACTTATAAATTAGTGCTAACTCCTAAGGCTAGGTTTATGACCAATACTTACCACCCTTCACATGCCACATAACCATGTCAACAGACAGTTTCACACGCACGATTCGCGGATGGGTGTCCCCTTACCCGGAACTACACATTGGTCAAGCAAGCAAGAAAACAGCAACAAAGATGCTATGCAATGCAACATTCGTATGGACAATCCCCGTTCATGAGACTACCAAAATAGACGTGCTCCAGGCAAGTACACGAAGTACCAGACCCAATGGAACACCAATCCACCAGGTATTTCCGTGCATGTACACACAGGCACAAGTCCCAACAGAAAGCCAAGTCCACAGTATCACATGAGTGGCATCAATACCCGGACACCAGTCCAATGTACATACATGATAAGAAAGCACGGGTGGACCGATTGGGTGGCCAAATGGTGACATTCCCCCGGCTTCTAAATAGTTGTCCGCAACTAAAAAGCATCCAAATATGTCTAAAGCACATGCGGGCAATCTCTGAAGAACTCTTCATCTACCCATTTAGCATCAATGGGAAGATAGTTCTTAAACTTCACAAGGTAACACCTCACAAATTTGCCTGCAGAAGCAAGCTTGCGTTCCTTGTGATACACAATCTGCTCTGGCTGCAAGATCTCCTCAAGCTAATCCACTTCCGGCCCTACATACTTGCGAAGGAGACTCACATGAAAAGCATTGTGTATGTGCCAATGACTAGGTAATGCCAATCTAAAAGCCACTTCATTGATCTTCTCGATTACTCGAAAAGGTTCATAGTACCTCGTTGCAAGCTTAAGATATGCACCCTCTTTGCCATGCCTGTTTGCAAGTCTTGCTTTCTTAAATTTCAGCAATACCCAATCATTCTCTTTAACATCCAATTGCCTTCTATGCTTGTCAACAGCCTTTTTATGCTTGTCTTGTGACCTTGCAATGGCTGTCCACACCTAAGAAAAAGTAATATCCAAGTCTCTTACATACTCATCAGCTGCAACTATCTCATCCTTTGTGCGAAGGATGGGTTGCAAAACCACCTTACCATAAACACTCTCAAACGGGGCCTTTCCCATAGATGCATGCACCGTGTTGTTGTATGCAAATTTCACAAGCGGTAAGTATTTCTCCCAAGAAGACTTTTGATCCGCCACATAGCATTTCAAGAGATTCAACATGGCTGAATTTACAGCCTCACTTTGCCCATCCGTTTGAAGGTGATAAGCTGATGAGAAGTCTAATTTGGTGCCCATATTATCAAATAAGGCCCGCCAAAAGAGACTTGTAGTCCTGGGATCTCTATCCCCCACAATGGACTTCGGCATTCCATGATGCTTGAACACTTGTGCAGGATATAATTTTAACCATATGCTCAGCTTTGACGGTCTTTTGACCGGCAAGAAGTGAGCTCGCTTCTACACCTGTCCACAATTGTCCAAATTGCATCATTATCCTGGTGGGTCCGTGGCAAGTCCATAATGAAATCCATTGTAATACTTTCCCATGGCTGCAAGGGAATAGACAATGGCTGAAGCAAACCTGGTGCCTTTTGCCTATCAAATTTACCCTTTTGCCAGTGATACATGCACGTACATGTGCCTCTATGTCCTTCCGCATACATGGCCAAAAGAAATACCGCTCAATCATGTGCATAGTAGGCATTATGCGTCTATGACCAGCATATGGTGGAGCATGGCACTCATCCAAAACCTTTTGCCTCATGTCAGATACCACATATAGGCAATTATCTGTCCTGAGATAACTCTCTTTGATCACATATGCGAGATGTGCATGACCAGCCATCAAATCAGCCCAACTAGCGGCAAAATCAGTATCCGTATGATACAAATCACGGATGGCAGGCAAGTCCCCATGAGAGGCGACCGAGATAGCTGCTACATACGGCTTCCGTGACAATGCATCGGCCACTACATTCTTCTTTCATGGGGTGTGCAAGATCTGAAAATGAAACATAGAGAGGAAATTGGCCATCCTCATATGCTTCTCTGACAACTTAGTTTGGGTAAGAAAATACCTCAAACTCTGGTGATCTGTCTTCACAGTGAAATAGCCCCAAGAAGGTAATGTTTCTATATAGTAAGTGCATGAATTACAGCCAAGAGCTCTTTCTCATAAATGCCAAGAGATAGCTCTACATCATGCAATCTACGGCTCTCATAAGCCACGGCATATCCCTCTTGATTAAGGACGACTCCTATGCAATTTCCAGATGCATCACATTCCACACACAAAGGCTTTTGCAAATCCGAAATAATCAACACTAGACGATGAGTAGTTGCATCTTTCAATTTGAATTATGCATCCCTCTCTACATTAGTCCATTTGAATGTGGCCTTCTTCTTTGTCAAATCATGCAAAGGAGAAGCAATCCATGCAAAGTGCCAAATGAACTTGCGGTAGTAAGAGCATAATCCAAGAAAACTATGGATTTCATGCACCAAACTCAATTCGGGCCAATTCCGAATTGCATCAATTTTTGCAGGATCCATCCGCACTCCATCTTTGGACACAATATGCCCAAGATAATGTATCTCTGACAAGAAGAACTCACTCTTCTTTGCATTGAAGAGTTTATGCATACGGAGTTCTTCAAAAACAATGGCCAAATGAGCTCTATGCTCTTCTTCGGTCTTCGAGAACACTAGGATGTCATCAAAGAAGACACCTGTAAATTTTCTGTATCCATGGAATATGCGATCCATCATTCTATTGAATGTAGCCGCAGCATTCGTAAGACCAAAAGGCATAACAAGATACTCATAAAGCCCAAATACTGTCCTGAAAGCAGTTTTGTGTACATTCTCAGGTACTACACGCACTTGATGATACCCACTCTTGAGATCAATTCGGCTAGAGCATGCCGATCCATCCAACTTGTCTAGGATGTCGTCTATGCGTGGAATCGGAAACCGATTTTTGATGGTAAGCTTATTCAAAGCTCTCTAATCCACACACATACAAAAGGATCCATCCTTCTTTTGAACCAAGAGGACGAGTGAATAATATGGGGAAGAGCTTGGCTGAACCAAACCCTTCTCAAGAAGGTCATTCACCTGCTTCATGATCTCCTCCTTTTAGGATGCACTTACACGATAGACTAGCCTATTAGGTGGTGAGCTACCCGGCACAAGATCAATGCGATGATCTTCCGGTCGTACAGGTGGCAACTCATTTGGTAACTCATCAGCAAAACAATCATTGTGCTTTTGCAAAAATTTTAGCCTAACATTACTAAGAGTGTTTACAAGTACATTATTTTCCTCAACATGATCTCATACAAAAATCAAGTACACAAAAACACTCTTTTAGATTACTTTCTTAATTTGTACATGAGATACAAGCGAAATGATATCACCCTCTTCACCAGCATCAATTACATGCTCTCGGCCTTTATGCATGAAGGTGATCCTGTTGGTCTTGTAAGTCTTGCACAGATCAATATGTGTATGTTATGGCTTTCAAAGCAATATATCACAGCCATTCAAAGACGCCACAAGACAAACCTCATGATCCACATAGCCTTGAATGTGTATGCCCAACTTACCAAAAATAGGCATGACTTGCACTTCTCTACCAACAAAGGCAGCCCCTGCTTCAATTTGAGGACCCATGTCCTCGACGTCAATACCCAAAGCAACTACCATCTGTGTGAATATGAAATTCTCAAATGCACAATCATCAAACATGAACAAAGCGGACTGATCCTTGAGCTGTCCCCAAGCTTTACATACAACCCTGTCTTTGCTATCATGTGAAGTGTTACCCTGCACATCAAGAACCATATGCACATTGAGCTTTAATGCATTTACATTATCATACTTCTTCTTGTTTGGACATGCATTTGCAATATGGTGAGTGCTACCACAAGTAAAGAATTTTCCCTCGCTCATATATTGCTTTTTCTTCTCCGTAGTGAGACCATAGTCTCTCAGTTTGAAGGGACGCTTCTTGGTAGTGTTATTTGTCCGGGCATGAGTTCTATCATGTGAAAAGAGCATGGAGGACCAAATGGTTACATTCCCTCCCTCTTACATCACAGTTGTCCTCAACTGTGATATGCACATGATCCTGGTACTAGCCCCATCCAGTGCTCTTGTGCATTTGGTCTTTCCTCATTTTATGCCTTTCTTTGACCGATGTCCTTGTTCTTGATGGTACATGTTCATAATCACCTGTAACAGGGGTTAGATATAATAAATGCATACTCACCTTCTACAAAAACTAGACACAAGCTAGTCAACAAACAAGTATGCATCATTCGCATCTACTGGGTATTCTAGGTACTAGAGCCCAGTAGACTATCACATGCCATTGATCCAAGCATTGTCCACGCATCAAAAACAGCACACAAAGTCAAAGAAATTCAGAAATATATCAGTATGCAATGTACAAGTAATGATCCTCCTTTTCATGAATTGTCCTGTCTAGTTTCATCGAAACCGTGCTGAGTCATCTGGTCACTAGGACGGCTCAGTCTTCCCAAGGCCTCTCATCTCTAGGACCACCCGAGAGTTCATGAATAGTCATCTGGGCCATCTGGTCGCATCGACCACTCGACTATGATATCCAATACGATCATCTGGGCCATCTGGTCGCAATGATTGCTTGACTGCGAAATCCAATACAATCATTTGGGCCAAATCCAATACAGTCCTCTCAGCCATCTAGTCGAAATGACTGCGCGACTACGAAATCCAATACAATCATCTGGGCCATCTAGTTGCAATGACCGCCCGACTGCGAATGTCCAATATATCTGGCATCGTTGCCGTCCAACGGGTCTTCTGGCATCATTGTCTCCCATATACAAAGCTTGCTCCTTGGGTTTTCTGGCATCGCTGCCACCCAACCTAGAGCATGTCCACTCAAGACCATTACATAAGCAAGATAATGATCAATTCCATTTCAATATAAATATATACAATAAAGAGAGCATATCTGGGTTCCTTGAGCTCCTTAGCCTTTGACTTTCTAAGTCTTGCTTTTTCAAATCGCAATAACACCCAATCCCCTTCTTCAAAAGTAACCTTCCTTCCTATGCTTGTTTGTAGCTTTCTTTTGCTTGGCTTGAGATGTCTCAATAGCCTTCCGAACCTCTGCAAAGGCCGTATCCAAATCTCGAACAAACTCGTCCGCGTTCAAGATCTCTTCCTTGGTCTTTAAAATAGGAAACAACAATGGTTTGCCATAAATAATCTCAAAAGGAGCTTTGCCTCTCGAATAGTGAACAATGTTGTTATAAGCAAACTCAACCAATGGCAAGTACTTCTCCCATTGATCCTTTGCTTCAAGAGCATAACACTTTATATATATATATATATATATATATATATATATATATATATATATATATATATATATATACATTCATAAGGTCAAAAAAAAAATCTGAACTTACGAATTGAGAGATTTGAGAAAGAAATAATAGTGAAGAAGGACAAAGACAAAAGCAAAGCATTCCAAAATAGTGAGGTTGGTAATCTCACTTTGCCCATGTGTTTGAGGATGATAAGCCGAAGAAAAATTCAGCTTTGTCTCCATGTTATCAAAAAGTGCTCTCCAAAAGAAGCTGGTAGTCCGAGGATCTCTATCCCCTACAATGGATTTGGGTAATCCATGATGCTTAAAGATCTGCTGAATAAACAATCTTGCCATATGATCTGCACGGATGGTCTTCTACACTCGAATGAAGTGGGCTTGCTTACTAAACCTGTCAATAATAGTCCATATTCCATCATTCCCAAATCTTGACTTTGGCAATCCGAACATGAAGTCCATAGCAATACTTTTCCAAGGAATATTAGGACTCAAAAGAAGTGGGCTTGCTTACTAAACCTGTCAATAATAGTCCATATTCCATCATTCCCAAATCTTGACTTTGGCAATCCGAACATGAAGTCCATAGCAATACTTTTCCATGGAATATTAGGAATTGACAAAGGTTGTAACAATCTCACAGGTTTTTGTTGATCAAACTTGACCTTCTGACAAACCAAACATTCTCAAACATATTGCTCAATATCCCTTCTCATGCTAGGCCAAAAGAAATAACTTTCCAAAGCCTGAGTTGTTGTCATGATACTTCTATGTCCCATTTAAGATGGGGCATGGCATTCTTCCATTACTTTTGGTCTCAAATCCTTGGTCATGCCTATAAACGGGTTTGCATCATAAGAAATCCTTCCCTGATGACATAAGAAATAACTTTCCAAAGCCTCAGTTGTTGTCATGATACTTCTATGTCCCATTTAAGATGGGGCATGGCATTCTTCCATTACTTTTGGTCTCAAATCCTTGGTCATGCCTATAAACGGGTTTGCATCATAAGAAATCCTTCCCTGATGACATAAGAAGTCACCAAGTCTCCATTCTACAACCTATCCCAAATGTCCTTGAAATCTTCATCTATAGAATAAAGATCTTTCATCATAGTGAAGTCCAAATGATATCCCATGGAAATTGCATGAGTCATGGGACTTCGAGATAGAGCATCTACTACTTTGTTATCTTTCCCATAAGTATGCGTAATCTGAAAATGAAATTGGGCCAAATAGCTAGCCCATCTTATATGCTTTTCTAATATCTTAGGTTGAGACATAAAATACCTAAGACTTTGATGATCGGTCTTGATAACAAACTCAACACCCATAAGATAGTGCTTCCAAATCTTCAAGGCATGAATGATAGCTCTCAATTCTTTCTCGTAAGTGGGTGCGGTCTTTTCGGCTCCTTGGAGTCTTCGACTCTCATAGGCCATGGCATGGCCTTCTTTGTTCAAGACTGCTCCAATGCAATCTACACTCTAGCACGAATGGCTTCGACAAATCTGGAATAATCAATACTGGTCCTTTGCTAGCATAAAATTTCAGTGCTTCAAAGATTCTTTCAGCTTTGGTCCACAAAATCCCACATCATGTACTGAACTTGCTACCACAGCAAACTACTTGATGAACTTCCTGTAATAAGAGCATAAGCCAAGGAAACTTCGAACTGCATGCACACTAGTCAACTCTGGCCATTCCACATAGCCTTGACCTTTTCTGGGTCCATCTGACCCCTTCCTTGGACACTATATGGCCCAAGTAGTGAATCTCTAACAATAAGAACTCACTCTTCTTGCCATTCACATACAACTTGTGCTTCCACAATTCCTAAAATACCATATCCAAGTGCTTTCGATATGGCTCTTCTTCATTCTTTGAATGCACAATAATGTCATCAAAGAAAGTAGCTCCACAATTTCTATGTGCTCGAAATATTTCTTTACATCATTCGGTTGAAGGTAGCGGGAGCATTGGTACGACCAAAAGGCATCACCAAATACTCAAAGAGTCCAAAAGAAGTCCTGAATGCAGTCTTGTGAATATCCTCTGGGACAATCCTGACTTGATAGTATCCACTCTTCAAGTCAATCCTACTGAAAATAGTGGCTCCATCCAATCTATCCAGGATATCATCAATCCTAGGAATAGAATCCGGAAATCTGCTCGCTGAAGCTCCCCCCCCCCCCCCCCCCCCCCCCCCCCCCCGCTCGAGCCTGCTGCCCGCCTTCGCCATCGCCTTCGTCCCTCGCCCCCCGTTTGCCTGCCTTCGCCCTCTCCCTTCGCCCTCTCCTTCGTCCCCGCCTGCTCGCCCCCCCCCCCCTCCACGTCCGCCTTGCCCACCTGCCCCCTCTTCTTTTCGCGCCCCCCCCCGCCCCCCTTTCACACCCTTCTCCCCCCTTTTTGCCCCCCCCCCCCCCCCCTTTCGCGCCCTTCCGCTGCCCGCTCCCGCTCCCTCCCCGCTTCCCCTCGCCTCCCCCCCCCTTCTCTCTCCTCTGTCATCCGCCCCTCCCCCCCTCGCTTTCAGTCTTTCCCTCCCCGCTCCGTGCTTCCCCCCGTTTTCGTAGTACAGCTTGGTTCTTGCAGGACCCTCCATCTCCGCTTCGCCCTCGACTCATTTCAGACTCTGATGGAGGCCCCTCCCGCCTCACCTCAGAGGACTCTTCCGCAACCCCCTCCTCACCCGCCCCTGAGGATACCCCCATCAAGCTTTCTCTTTCGCCAGAAGAGGAAGCGAGCCTCGCCGCAGAGGTGGAACGCCTCCAGGTACATTCCACCATCTGCCGTATAGTTGGCACCCGCCCTAGCAGAGGGGAGATCCAAGATCTTCTCCAGGCCCGCCTTCTTGCAGATGTGGGCAAGATCCTGGACGTTCAGTTACTGGGCCGTGGACACTACCACATTGAGTTCGAGACAGCCCCAGAGCGTGGCCCAGGTCCTAGCCATGAGTCCCCTTGACATCAGGGGCGCTCGGGCTTTCTTCCAGACATTGGCAGCATGGTTTCGACCCAGCAGCGGCCGAGCAGGGAGAGCACCTATTCCATGTCACAGTTTGCTTTCCTGGACTTCGCCGCGAGTACCTTCCGCTCCTTTCCAGGATATGATCATTGGTGGGCTCGATGCTTGAGACTGGCCCCACAGCAGCTTTAGTGGTGGCTAGAGCAGCTGGCCTTCCTTCAGTCAGAGTTTTGGTTCCTGACATCTCCTCCCTTCCGAAGGTCATTCAGCTACCTAGGATAGGGGGGGGATGGATCGATAAGAGAGAGGAGTTTTCCGGGCTCTTGAACCAGTGTTTTATATGCAAGCAGGTCGACCACCTCAAGGCCTGCCTTCACAGGAGACTCCGACCTTCACCGTAGCAGCAGACCTCCGATGGCCCGTCCACAGATGCGGCTCGACAGGCAGCCTCCGGGACACCTGCTCAGCCCACAAAGACCTCTAATTGGCAGCCTGGACAGGGGCACCGTAGAGGGAGACAGCCACAGCGGCATGCCCAGAGACCAACGCAATAGCAGACACAGCCTCAGCATCATTGGGTTCCAATGAGGAACAGCTTTTCTCCCCTTCAGGAGGAGAGCCCAGCACAGACTGAGGATCAGGAGATGCCAGCGCCCCCCCCTTCACCTCCACCCCCCCTCCCGCCTCGCTTCCACCCACGCCTCCTCCCGTTCCCGCTCCCGCATTTTCAGCGTCTCCTTCCCCACCCCCTTCTCCCCCTCCGCTCGTCTCAGCTCCCCGGGAGGCACTGGCAGTGCCCTGGCGCTCACCTGCAGTCCGGCGGGCACTGAGCACCGACCTTGCTCGTGTACCGCAGAGGAGACCCACCATGCCGATTCGTGCTTCACGGATATCCTCTATCCGCAGTCGGCTGAGTAGTCTCGACACTAGACAGCGCTCGGAGGCTTTCGACTACTCCTTTACATGCCTATTTGGAGCGGAGGGCCCCCATGAGCCAGCACTTGGATGCTAATCACTCTCCTGCACACTCCTTTCATGTGGTGATACTTCCGGCCAGAGGGGAGGAGGCACTTGATTTAGCGGTGGCCTTCTCCTTCCCGCTTTGCGGCTATGCGCCCAATCATGCTAGTGCCAGAGCAGAGTTTTGGACCCTTGTTACAGATGCATTGCCCGAGGCCGCACATTGGTGTGTTGGGGGAGACTTCAACATGCTTGAGGACCCGGCCGATAGGGTGGGAAGCAGTCATGTTACAGTGCACGGCACGGAGCTTGCAGCTTGGGAGCGATTTTGTATGACACTGCGGATCACCGATGCATGGCAACATGAGGCTCTCTCCCATTCTCAGGACAGTCTTAGTTTTTCTCGATCGGATCGCCGGCCGGGAGGGACTAATGTATCACGGATTGATCGCTTCTATGTGGGCGAAAGGTTCGGGGAGCGTGGTGGCTCCGTTGGCATTCTCACTGGCACCTCTTTCTCAGGCCATGCGCAAGTTATTTTGACTCTTGAGGAGAGGACACGGGAGACCAGCTTGCAGTTGAGGATCCCAGAGAGGATACTTACAGACCCCAATCTTTTTGAGGACATTGAGAGGATATGGCAGGATAGCGAGAGCTCTGACCTGGATGCAGCAGGCCAGTGTGCCTAGGGGCTCATCGAGCTCAGCTCTTTTTTGCACGCTACAGCCTTGACACGGCTGGGAGAGACACGAGAGCGGGAGCGTTGCTTGAGACGTAGCCTTGCTTCGCTCCAACGCCTTCAAGAGCAGCAGCCTACATGTGAGTGGGTGGCGTCCCAGCTGAGCCAGGCACGCCAGGAAGTTAGAGAGGCAGAGGAGCAGAGACATGAGTTTTACTATCATCGTCAGGCCTCTTAGTGGACTCAGCTTGGTGATAGAGTGACTGGGGGGTTTTTTGAGATCACCGGACCCCGCCATGCTCGAGCAGAAGTACGCCAGCTCAGGAGGCAGGACGGATCGTTAGCCACTGAGCCCGAGGAGATTAGAGCTATTGCCACTGAGTTCTACAGAGACCTGCTTTCAGCGGAGCCAGCCACGGAGGGACGTGATGCTTGTAGACAGACTGGGTGGGCCCATGTGCAGAGGAGGGTCACAGATCGTATGCGCACAGCTTTGGGTGAGCCCCTTTCAGAGGATGAGCTTGGTGAGGCTTTGAGGGCCCTCCCGCGTCATAGTTGCCCTAGGGAGGATGGATTGACGCTTGCCTTTTTTATGCGCTATTGGGACCTTTCGGGGCCAGGCCTCCGCAGGGGTTTTCAGCATGTTTTGGACACTAGGGTGATGCCACAGAGTTTTTCAGAGGGCTTGATCTTTCTTATCCCCAAGGGGGAGGGAGTGTCAGATGATATTCGGCAGTGGAGGCCTATTACGATCCTCAATACTGTCTACAAGGTCCTAGCCATGGCCTTGAGTTTGAGGATCCAGCCCTTCCTTGGGGATTTGATTCATGCTACCCAGACAGGATTTGTCAAGAAGCGCAGTATCCTTGACAACATTTTCACCTTCTGGGAGGCGATGGCCCGAGCTAGATTTCTCGGCGAGGACTTGGTCGTTCTGCTTCTCGATTTTGAGAAGGCGTACGATAGAGTCGACTGGGTTTTCTGGAGGGCACTATGCTTTGCCTAGGTTTTGAGCCAGACTGGAGTCGAGGGGTGGCGGCTCTATATTCCACAGCTCGTAGCCAGGTGTTGATGGCAGGAGGATAGGGGCCGAGTTTTGAGCTGACCAGATCAGTCCGTCAAGGATGCCCTCTCGCTCCGTTCCTTTTTCTTTTCTTTGCAGAGGCTATGAGCATGTATCTGACAGCAGAGGAGGTTGGTTTGAGAGGACTCCAACTTCCAGTCCAGGGTGAGGACTTGATTGATTCTGAGTTTGCTGATGACACGGGATTGTTTTTGCATGGCCAGGAGGCCAATCTACAGAGGGCAGAGCAATCTCTACAGGTTTTTGGTGTGGCTTCAGGAGCATTGATCAATTGGCGCAAGACAGTGTTTTTTTGGATCAGTAGCGTCTCCGCTCCGGCATGGACCCCAGACCCGGGTTTTAGATGGATTCCTCCTGGCACAGCAGTGCGGTATCTGGGATGCCAGATTGGACTTGATTTGTCACCTGAGCAGCAGATCGCCCCGCTTCTTCTGAGCATTCGGAAGAAGCTTTTATATTGGAGTACAGCTCGGCTTTCCTTGGCTGGGAGGGTGGTGGTGACAAATCAGGTGCTTTTAGCGACTATGTGGTATATCACGTCTTGTTGGATTTTCTCGAGCTCTTGCATCAGCCACGGACAGAGGCTGATTAGGAACTTTCTTTGGTCTAGGCGGGATGGTCAGCCGGCCCGGGCTAAGGTTGCTTGGGCAGTTATTACTCTTCCGCTGGCCCAGGGGGGCTTGGGCATTATCGATCCAGCTGATCAGAGTAGAGCCTTGTTGGGGAAGTTTATTGTTTGGGGGCTGCTTCTAGGCGCTGAGCCTTGGAAGGAGCTTCTTTTTCAGCGGCTGCAGGCTAGAGCTCCCCCAACAGGGGGCACTTGGGCACCAGAGATACGGTGGATCTTCACAGAGATGAGGAGGACAGGCCTCAGAAGAGGATGGGAGGACAGATTTGCCTTGAGTATCCTGCGAGCTTGGGAGTTGCTGAGACCGGGGCTTTCTCAGAGACCTCCCACTTGTGAGGAGGAGAAGGCCAGACAGCCGCTCATCTGGAGCCCCGCGGTACGCACAGAGCAGGGTCATATGCTGGGTTCTCGGCCTCGTCTAGCCTGGGGACCATTGGCGGCAGGCCCAGCACGCAGTTTTGGAGATTGGCAGGTCTTTTGCAGTCTCCCGGAGGAGATCCAGGCGGACAGGCTGAGTCATTTCAGAGGGGGGCTGATTATGAGGGATGACATTCAGGAGGCTCTCACTGAGGTGTGGTTCACGCCTTTTGAGCCAGCGGCCCCACGGTGGATGGGAGCCTTTACACAGTTGGAGATCTTGATTGCTGTCAGAGCTTGCACTGAGGATGGTAGATGCCTGTACTATGAGATACAGGATGAGGACAGACTTCGGAGAGTGGAGGCGGAGTCGCCTTTGGTTGCAGAGTGCATCTTTCAGAGGATACGGGTAGTGGCCGCCGCTTCTCGGAGGTGGCATATTGATCCAAACCCTGTAGATGTGGACTCTGATTGGTGCATATGGGCATATGCTGCGCGTCCCTTGGCCCGGCTCCAGTGGGACCCTAGCGAGTACGAGTGGCATGATCCTTATGCGTTCCCTGAGGCCACAGAGATCACCTTTTTCCAGTACACTGTTCGGTTGGGGAGGCATATTTTGACTGCGAGGAGGACGGTCTCTCCAGCTGCATCGGAGCATTGGCGGCTACAGGGACTCTCACAGGAGTTCCTGGAGGATTTTTGGACCAGGCTCTGGGCTAGCAGACAGGCACGCAGGATCTCGGCTTTCCAGTGGCTGGTTGCCCACAAGGGCTCAACAGTTGGCACCTGGCTTGTCTACAGTGGCCTTCCACCGGCCTGCGTCCGATGCGGCCACCCATTGGAGACACAACGACATTGCCTATGGGACTGTCCACAGGCGCAGCAGATTTGGCTGAGGATTCTACGCATTTTGGCCCCCCTCTCTCTAGAGGGAATGTATACGTGGGGAGCCGCTGCTTGGTCGACTTCGTCAGGGCTAGCTCTGGGATATGAGACGGAGCAGGCCAGCCATGCCATCAGATTCATTGGGAGCCAGCCTCGCCTTGTTCCTTCACCGGATTTCTCGACAGTCGACTGGACACAGGAGAGGGATTTACGATGGGAGCTCCTCAGCAGCCTCACCATTGTAGGCATATGCTCACTTATGGTAGTGCTATGTGTGAACAGGGCTTAACCAAGGGCACTTTTTCCCATGTGGTTTTTCCCTTTGGACATCAAGTGTGAAAGGACACTCTTAACATATAATATTTTGTACTTCTATATTATATGGATGTGGCACACATGCAAGGGTTGACTTGCATTTTGTGGATACCACACTTTTGGCTCTCTCTCTCTCTCTCTCATTTCTTTGTGTGAGCTTCTCAACCCTGCACCTAACCCTAATGTGCAAGTTTGTGTGTGTGAGTGTGTAAGTCCAACACCCAACATTTGGTATCAGAGCTGGGAGCTGGCCCTGATATTCTGCTGCTGGAAAAATTCCTGCAAAATTCCGTCGCCATTGTGGTTCCGTCCGTCGAATTCCGTCGCCGCTGTGTTTCCGTCCGTGTCCGTTCTGCTCGGCCTTCGTGTAGCCGTCGCCCACCGTCGACCCGTTCCGTCCCCGTCGGCTGGTCCGACCGTCGACTGTCGTGTGCACCCTTCGACCTTACGCTCCGGCCAGACTGCCTCCGTCGACTCCATTCCGCCCAGAGCCCGCACGTTGTCCGTTCCGCTGCCGCCGGGCCTCCAGCGCCACCTCGCCTGCGCCTGGCTTGGCAATTGCGTGCGCCTCTTCCACACCTGCAGCTAAAGTGCCTCTGCTGGTCCGCCATTGCTAGCGACTCCAGCTCGCCTAGCCGACTCCAGCACGCTTGCTCGCCTAGCCAACTCCAGCGCTCAGCAGTCCGCTTCTGGCTCGCCCGACACCAACGCCCATCAGCTTCGTAAGCTTCAGCCCCAGCTCCCCGTCGGCTGCCCACAGCCATCCGCCTTCTCCACCTGCAACGACTCCCTCCAACGTCTCCACCTACAACGACTGGCCACCTGCAACGACTTGGTCCATTGCCCAAGTTCTTTTTCAATTTGTCTGCTCCAAGCCTGTTGCCCTTGCCTGAAGGTATTTCTCTGTCAAAATTTTTTATCAAACCCAAATACAAAATCTGCAGCCATTCCAGTGCAGGCCATATGCAGATTTTGCAGACACTGCTGTGCAAGTCAGATTGAAAGGAAAATTGCAGATGAAATTTGGGGGTTTTTGAAATTGAGGTCAAAATCAGCAAATTGAACCTCTCTAATATGCAAAAATTTGGGGGTTTTCAAAATTGAGGTCAAAATCAGCAAATTGAACCTCTCTCATTTGCAGAAATTTGGGGGTTTTCAAAATTGAGGTCAAAATTGGCAAATTGAACCTCTTACATTTGCAGAAATTTGGGGCTTGTCTGAAAATTGGCCAATTAGATGCACATTGAAGCGATTGGAGTGCATAAAAATTGGGGATTTTCTGATTGGAGCATGTAATTGGGCATTACAGCTGCGATTTGTCGCGTATGTATACACATTGTGTGTAATTGGACAATTTGGTGCAGGTTTACACTTGCTTTGGTTTGCAGGCATACATTTGCACAGGACATTTGGTTGCCTGGCAGTGCACATTGGTGCTTGGTTTGCTTGCAGTTATATTTTGTTGACATGGCACAGAATGCTACAGATGTATTTGGTATGCTCACCCAGGAGGACAAGCTGGATGGATCTAACTACTCCCTCTGGAGTTTCATGATCCGTAATTTGCTGGTAGCCAAAGGGCTTTGGGGCATCGTGTGTGGTGATAACACACGCCCACATACCATTCAGCCAGCCACGCCTCAAAGGGGAGGTGCTCAAAGAGCTTCTGATGTAGATCCTGCTCCCAAACAAGAGCACAAGAGATGGGACTCTAGAGATGCACAGGCCATGTCATTGATAGCCCTTTCAGTGAAAAGGACTATTATTCCGCACATTCGTTCATGCAAGACATCGAAGCTTGCATGGGACACATTGGAAGCAATGTATCAAGTACGCAACGAGGCAAGAGTTGCCTACTTGAAGAGGCAATTGGATCTTCTTTCTATGGATGAGGGTGACTCCATGGCAGATCATCTCACCAAAGTGAAAGATTTGCAGGAACAATTGCTCAACATTGATGAGGTTATCCCAGACAGACAGATGGTCACCAACACTCTTCATTCTTTACCGCCTTCCTACTTGGGCTTTCACACCTCTCTCAACCTCTCAATGAGAGGAGGTGGTGATCCCGTCACTTTTGAAGAGCTCGTGGGTTTACTCTTGCAGGAAGAGCAAACAAGAGCAAACTTATCGAGCAACCGTGGTGGAGAAAAGGCATTTACAGCCAAGGATAAGGGTAAAGCAAAGAGCTTTAAGCATGGGGGACAACAGTCTAGCAAGGCTGGTCATGGACAGCCCTCTTCTAGTGGTGAAAAGTCTGACAAAGGGGATGCAAACAAGCCTAAAAAGAAGGGCAAATGTCACTACTGCCATAAGCCTGGACACTACATCAATGAATGTAGGAAGCGGATTGCAAAAGAGAAAAAGAAAGAAGCAGGCAATGCAGTAGAGCAGACTCTTCGGATGACAAAGCACAGCAATCAGCTAATGTAATCCAGGAAGAGTACACTTTTTTGGTCACATGCACTAGTGACACACCAAGTGCTTCGGACACTGATATGTCTTGCATTGCATCTGACAGACAGAATGCATCATGGTATTTTGATAGTGGTGCTTCGAGCCACATCACTTCATGCAAAGATGTATTTCAGCACTTGGTTTATGCTTCAAACGGCCGCACTGTATCATGTGCAGATCATACCACATATCCAGTAAAGGGAATTGGTAATGTCATACTTATTGCAACCAATGGTGCCAATATATGTATGAAAAATGTATTGTATGTTCCAGGAATAAAGAAAAATCTGCTCTCCGTCTCAGCCATAAACGACCAAGGTTTAAAGGTTGAATTTGAAGATGGGATGTGTTTGGTAAAAGACCCATCAAAGGGTTATGAAATAGTCACTTCTGGAACACGATACAAAGGCTTGTATAAGCTGGACAGCTATGACAAGCGCACTTATGATGCAAATACAGTGGCTGCCCACACTCCTGCTATGCATGATGCAGAGCTATGGCATGCTCGTTTTGGGCATGTAAATATTCAGAGTTTGATGCTTTTGCAGAAGCATCATATGGTTGATAATATGCCGCCTCTTGAGTCTCCGCCAAGACATGTATGTGAGGGGTGTATTTTGGGAAAGATGCAACGGAAACCATTCCCCAAAGATGGAGCTGTTAGAGCTGAAAGAAATTACAGCTCATACATAGTGATGTATGTGGTCCAATGCGGACACCATCCATAGGGGGGCATCTTTACTTTGTCACATTAATTGATGACTACTCCAGATTTGCTTGGGCTTACCCTTTGAAAACGAAAGAAGATGTGTTTACATGCTTTCGACACTTTGTAGCAATGGCTGAAAATATGTGTGCATGTAAAGTCCAAACACTCCGCTCAGATAGAGGTGGAGAATACATGTCAAATGCATTCAAGGATTATATGCTTCAAAAAGGCATCAAACACCAATGTACTGTGCCTTATACACCGCAGCAGAATGGTGTAGCTGATAGGAAAAATAGATCTCTCATGGAAATGGCAAGATGCATGGTGAAAGCACAAAAGTTGCCTCACAAATTTTGGATGGAAGCTATAATGTGTGCAACTCATGTGTTGAACAGGTGTCCAACAAAAGCTTTGAAAACCATAACACCATTTGAGGCTTGGTATAGCCGAAAGCCAACAGTGGATTATATGCGTACATTTGGGTGTTTGGCGTATGCACATGTGCCAGAACAACTCCGAACAAAGCTTAATGACAAAGCAATTAAATGCATTTTTGTGGGCTACAGCAATGAAAGCAAAGGATACCGTCTTTATAATCCAACTACACGAAGGATTTTTGTGAGTAGAGATGTGGTATTTGCTGAAAATTCAGAACAGCCTATGGTCAGCTTGTATAAAAGCAATGATACAGGCATACAGGACATGTTTGATGGACTTTTACCCATTGCAAGTAGGGGGGATTCAGATCAGCCAGCCCCTACACAAGAAAATCCACATGTAGAACATGTGGACCAGCCAGCCATTCAGCCCCCTTCTATGGAAGAAGTGGAAGATCTTATCAAGGAAGAGCAAACAGCCATAGACACAGCCAAGTCAGTGCCAAGATGGTTGCTGAAAACTTTGCAAGAAAGCAAACTTGCAGCTCCACTCACAGGTAGAACAAAGGCTAGTTCCAGCCATGCTTTGAATGTACATCGTGGGGAGTCTGCATTCGCAATGGGTGGTCTCTTTGATTCAGAAGAGCCTTCTTCTTATGAAGAAGCACATGAGAATAAGCATTGGTTGCAAGCTATGCAAGCTGAAATTTCTTCTATCATGAAGAATAATACATGGGATCTTGTGGAATTGCCTAAAGGCAAGCATGTAATTGGAACAAAGTGGGTGTACAAAGTCAAAAGAAAGTCTGATGGTACTACTGACAGGTACAAAGCAAGACTTGTGGCTAAAGGCTACTCCCAGAAAAAGGGAATAGATTATGAAGAGACTTTTGCTCCTACTTCGAGAATGACCACAATAAGATCAGTGATTGCATTGGCTGTCCATAAAGGATGGAAAGTGCATCAATTGGATATCAAAACTGCATTCTTAAATGGGGATTTACAGGAGGAAGTATATGTAAATCAGCCCATTGGTTTTGTAGTTCCTGGTGAGGAACATAAAGTATGCAGGTTGCACAAAGCATTGTATGGGTTAAAGCAAGCTCCAAGAGCTTGGTATGATAAGATACATGCTCATCTAACCAGCCAAGGTTATGAGAATAGTCCAGCTAAAAGCACATTGTATGTGAAGAAAACCGATGCCGATATTCTCATAGTCATCTTGTATGTAGATGACATGCTCATTACAGGTACAAGCAAAGCACAAATTTCAGATTTCAAAGCTGATTTGAAAGCTGAATTTGATATGTCAGATTTGGGGCCTTTACACTACTATCTCGGCATACAGTTTATGCATACAGATGATGGCATTGTTATGCAGCAAACTAAGTACATAAAAAGTTTGCTAAAAAGGTTTCACATGGATAAATGTAAGCCCATTTCTACTCCGGTAGAACCAGGTGTACGGCTTACTATGCATGATATTGGAGAGCCTTTTGAGGCCGGCATTTACAGCCAGGCAGTGGGATGCCTCATTTACTTGTGTAACACGAGGCTAGACATATCTTTTGGGGTATCTTTGTTGAGCAAATTCATGCACAGCCCAGGCACAAAGCATTGGCAAGCAGTCAAATGCATTTTTCGATATCTTAAGGGTACCCTGGATCTTGGTTTGTTCTATCCCAGGGGGGGCAGCTTGCAGCTTTATGCATACAGTGATTCAGATTGGGCTGATGATTATGATACCAGGCAATCCACCAGTGGGAATTGTTTTTTTCTTGGCAACTCATGCATATCTTGGTTGAGTAAAAAGCAACCCACTGTTGCTACATCTACTTGTGAGGCTGAGTACAGGGCAGTCTTTACAGCTACAGTAGATTGTGTATGGTTGAGGAGACTATTGGCTGATCTTCGTGAGTGTCAGCAGACACCCACCACCATTCTCACTGATAGCCAGAGTGCTATGGCCGTGGCACGAAATCCAGTATTTCATGCACGTACCAAGCACATAGAGATTCATTATCACTATGTCAGAGAGAAGCTACATGCAGGGGAAATCAGTTTATCTTATTGCCCTACACAGGATAATGTTGCAAATCTATTCACAAAGGCTTTACCTCGAGAAAAGTTTGAAGCTTTCCGCAAAGCTTTGGGCTTACTCTCATACAGAGAGTGATCCGCTACCTTGTACAGGTTCACACTTCCACTACAGGGGGGATTTGTAGGCATGTGCTCACTTATGGTAGTGCTATGTGTGAACAGGGCTTAACCAAGGGCACTTTTTCCCATGTGGTTTTTCCCCTTGGACATCAAGTGTGAAAGGACACTCTTTAACATATAATACTCATTTCTTTGTGTGAGCTTCTCTACCCTGCACCTAACCCTAATGTGCAGGTTTGTGTGTGTGAGTGTGTGAGTCCAACACCCAACAACCATATGGTTCACCTGGAGAGCCCGTTGTTTCATGGCCTTTGAGGGGAGACTGGAGCCACTAGCAAAGACTGTTCGGGCTATCTGGCAGGAGTTGATTCACACCCTGCGAGGCCAGTATGATCGCATCCGGGGCGACTCGGATCCAGCGATCTTGCGACGCCAGGCCTTCCACACCACTTGGCACAACGGCCCTTTCTATACTCTACACGCGGGTACCCCCCGCTGGCACTACAGGCCACCTGTTTGGATTTTCCCCCCCTCCTATTGTATGATATAGCCTCTCAGTTATTTGTACTTTTTTGCACCTGGGGAGTCTCCCTAGCTGCCTTGATTGGATCTCTGCTCTGCCTTCCTATGAGCAGGAGAGGGTTTGTAGCCCATTGGGATTTTTTTTGTTTATAACTAATGAAAGGATCTTTTCATGGAAAATAAAAATAAAAATCCTAGGAATAGAAAACCTGTTCTTTACAGTGATCTTATTAACAGCCCTTTAATCAATACACATACGCCAAGAACCATTCTTTTTTTGAACCAATAAGACTAGGAAGCAAAAAGATGATGAGCCAGGTCGAATCAAACCCTTTTCCAAAAGCTCTGTAACTTGCTTCATAATCTCCTCTTGTTGAGCTTGACTCACTCAATAAGGAGGTCTATTAGGTTGTGAACTTCCTGGCATGATGTCAATCTTATGATCTTCCGGTCACTTTGGAGGTAGCTCTCCCGGAAGAGTATCTGCAAAACAATTCTCATACTTCTTTAAGAAATCTTTCCTTTCATGATCAAGAGTTGAGAGTGACTCATTACCCTCAAATTCCTTTGGATCTCTTACATATATCAAGTACGAGGAAATAGATTGCTTTATTGCTTTAGGAACTTGTACATGACTAATGAGTGGAATGGAATTCCCCTCAACTCCTACATCAAAAGTTACATTCTTGTCTTTAAAAGGAAACCTAATCTTATTTCCAACCCACTCAATGGCCGGATCTATCTTCTTATGCCAAGGCATACCCAAAATCACATCATAATGTCCAACTTTGCCAACCACAAAGTTCTCATGATCCACATAGTCTCCAATTTGTAAACGGAGCTTTTCCAAAATAGGAGTCACCTCGGCTGACATTCCTTCACAAGCGGCACCTAAAAGGAGTTCCGAACCTATCCGTAGGGAGGTTCATGGCTTCAACCACTCGTGGATGGATGTAGTGGATGTAGTGGTGGGTAGCTTCACTATCGAAGTGGATAAGTACTGGTTGGTTTGCCACTTTCCCAAGCTTTGAAGAGTTGCCTCTTCTCTAGTGGAGTATCATCTTGATGTTGAAGTTCTTTACATAATGCATTACTTTGGGGCGATTTGGCTTCTTGGTTAAATTTATCAAGACATTAGGCAGCCATATCCACATTGGAAACATTTACCTTCTTTGACATAGTCCTCGAGTTACTTGCGGGATAGGTTCTTTTGGTACAATGGGGATTTATCCTCAATTTTGTTCTTCTTTTCCCATGGCTCATTCCTTGCTTGAGATCCCCCTTTAAACTTCTTCTTTTGGGACGAGTCTCGATTCTCATTCTTTGCTTTGCCTACCATCCAAGGCATATATAAGGCTTCGGCTTGCAAGGCTTTATCTCGGGCTTCCTCCAAGGTTTTAGGTCCCATCATATAGACTGCTTGATAAAGCTTTGGTTGCAATCCATTTACAAAATTTCGCATTTCCATCAATGGTGGGATAGGAGTATATGAGGTAAACTTCAATGACAAGGCTGAAAATTTATTAAGATATGTTGCCACGTTTTCTCCCGCTTTTTGTTTTATCTCATCCCATTCCTTATGTACATCTCCCTCAAAGGTAGCGGGAAGGAACTTTTTGTTGAACATGGTTTTGAAATCAGCTCATGAAGTAGGTTTGGTCCTTTCTTGGACCACCTTTAGCCACCCATTCAAGGCGGCATCTTTCAAATGCATACGGACTGTGCAGAGTTTGGACTTTTCAAAGAAGTCCTCGCCTCCAAAGGCGGCGTCAAACTATTTGATGAAGGATAGAGCTTTTTGAGTGTCCCGCTTTTTCACAAAAGGTATCAAACTTTACGCTTTTCTCTCCTAGCTTGAAGTCTGCCTTGCCAATCGAAGGCTCCTTTGCCGCCTTCTCTTTTGCTCCGCCACAAGAGGCTGCATCTGATAAAGCGAGTCTGGGGGTAGCTTCTCTCTATCCTCTATGAGTGATAGATCCAGTGGCTCTCGATTCTTCTCTAAAGGAAATCCCTTTTCCTCGTAAGTATGCTTTGGCGGCTTCCACACCTTCGGCTTCGGTAGTAGGGTCTTTCATAAAATCTTCGAACATTTGAGCTCTCCTGTACTCTTGTTTGTTCTTGGCTCTCCAAGCTAGGAACTCTTCATCTTGCAGATACTTTTGAAACTTTTGAAAATCTCGATATTCCGTTGATATCATGACTATGGTCTCATGAGAGACGGATTGACGACCTTGGTTCCCTTCCAGAAGTTCTGTATTGGCTTCGTATTTGTTCCCTTCTTGAGGCCCTTGGTCTCCCTCAACTCTCGACAAGGTTCTATCACCCCAAAAAAGATTTCTTCAAGAGAAATCCTGCTTTGATACCAGAGTTAGCCCAACGGAGCGTGCAATGATAGATACAACCACGTGTACGTGAGATAAAGATAGAGAAAGAAAGAAAGAAAGAAAGAAAGAAAGAAAGCTGTATTAACGTCTACTAGAGGCCGAACTCGACCTATGAGACAAATCAATGTACAACTGTCAATGTCTTCTGGATGTCCAGAAAAAAAAGGACAAAATGAACATGAAATAAACTATGAAAGTACTGAGCTAGTGGGGGGGGTGATGGATGGATGGAGCACTACTGCTAGAGGCTCAGTATGCAACCTATATGCGTACGGTATACAAGAATGCAATGCAGATCTGTCTAGCTCCAACCAGTACCATAATGGGGGTGTAATATGTGATACATAGGCGATGGCGAGGCAAAAATACGTCGGAGCATGATCTCCGGGTGTGAGTGTAAGTGAGCTAGCCGCTCCTCGATATGGTGCTGATGTCGAGCCCGTATCTCTGTGATCTCCCTCTGATGTAGTCTGGGAGTCTGGTAGCCTGGTGCTCTCGGTCTCCGTCTAGCTCGGAGGTCTGCAGCGCGCTGAGAGAGAGAAGGGGGAGAGAAAGATCGGAGTAGGGGTTTCTCACAGTACACCACGTTCCTCGCCCCCTCTTCAAGAATTTATTTCGCGAACAATCCACGGGCATTTCCAAGCCACGACCAATACACAAATGAATACAATATCAAACCGAAGTGTCGAAGTCGACATCAGGCCAAGGTCGATGTCAAGGCACAAGATAACTGATGCCGAGCTCACCACGAAGATGACCCACAAGAGATTTATACCTAGCTAGTATCGTAATCCAATGTCTGAATCAAATTGGATATCCACAAGGTTATTTTACTCAATTCGGACAAAGACGATTTCCAAGAGGTTCACACAAAGGTGGTAGATGTGTGACTCCACAAATCAACCCCTTGAAACCAACCTTTCGTAGAAACCAAAGTGCGGTGGACAAATTGTCGCCCTAACACGGCTGTAAATCAATAAAATAAACAAACAAAAGGGAGCTAGAGCACTCCTACAAGGAAACAACGACACCTGTTGGTCCCAAAGCTTCGTGCCCCTTTCGGTATTTCTTTACTCACATTCAAAGAAGAGTTCAACTGAGTACATCATGGCCAAACATGGCTTATACATATGCATGTCCAAACTACCAGTCCTCTCGTCCTCTCAGCAAAGAGGCTTCACACAGCCCTGTGCTAAAAACACCACATTGTTCTTCACCTCTCATCTGCCAGGAAGGTACATCCACCAGGCCCTGAAAACACACCCAATTGGCCCATGCACATTGCCATAAAACAGCCCATGAACCTTTCCAAAAACACATTAGAATTGCTCCTATTTCTGCTCTTAGGCTGCAAATCCTTCCTCTCACAAGGGACCAAAAGTAGCACTCCCGAACAGCCCACAAGCCAGAAGAAAGAGGAACTTTCGCCTGTGTGCGTCTGACACCGCCCACTAGCCTGTGGAGAGAGAGAGAGAGAATAGAGGGCGGCTCTCCCCACTTGTGCACCTCTTCACTTTCAGTCCAGCCCGCCGGATCTCCGAGAGAGACAGAGAAAAAAGAAAGAAAGCAAGCTATATTAACGTCTACTAGAGGCCGAACTCGACCTATGAGACAAATCAATGTACATTTGTCAATGCCTTCTGGATGTCCAAAAAAAAAGGACAAAATTAACATGAAATAAACTATGAAAGTACTGAGCTAGTGGGGGGGGGTGATGGATGGAGCACTACTGCTAGAGCATAGTCACATGGGACAGAAGGGACGGGCTGCTGGAACGGAGGGACGCCGAGTCGGGATGGTTCAAGAACGGGGACGGCAGGGGACGGTTGGACGTCCCCCTGGAGGCGGCCCTCACAAGGGACAGTGAAGGGGACGGCAGTAGGAACGGGGACGGCTGTGGGGGACGGCACTGTGGGGGGACGACAGGGAGCCATTCTGTGGTTTCTTTTGCCTGTTTCTAGCCGTTTGTCTTGGCCGTTTGGGGAGGCCTTGAGCCTTCGAGGCTTGGGCCTTGGGCCTTGGGCCTTGCCTCTCTCGTGCCTTGAGGTTTGGCCTTTAGGCTTGAGCCTTGGGGCCTTGGCCCTTGGCCCTTGAGGCTTGGCCCTTGCCTCTCTCTCTCTCTCACTTGCCCTTGCCTCTCTCTGGCCTATCTAATATCTATATAAGAACAAAGCTACAAGGCTACAAGCATGGAGTTTAGGCTTTAGCGTAAACGGCCCTTCAGAGAGGGACTCACGCCCCCCTCCGCACCTTCCCCCAAGTAGGCTGGTGTGAAACTGCGCACCGCAACGGATCCAAAATTTACAGCCCATATGCAGTAGGTGTGTAATAACTCACCGCATATGCATGTAGCCTGGTTGGCAGTGTGCCAACCTTCTCCAGAATCGTCTCATGCTATCTGGCCACAATCGGCCACCATCCGGTGTTAATATGACTCAAAAGCTTACCATTTTATGTAAATTTGTGCTCATTTTGGTGTACTTCCAAAGTAGAATAAGTGTAGAGTAGAAAAACTTTATAAAAAAAATATTTTTTGAGTGTCGTTCCCTCCCCCGTCACCGTTCCCTAATTATGGCCGTCCCCCGTCCCGTCCCCGTCCCCGTCCCCTGTTCCTTGTGACTATGTGCTAGAGGCTCAGTATGAAACCTATATGCGCAGGGTATACAAGAATGCAATGCAGATCTGTCTAGCTCCAACCAGTACCATAATGGGGGTGTAATATGTGATACATAGACGATGGCGAGGCAAAAATACCTCAGAGCATGATCTCCGGGTGTGAGTGTAAGTGAGCTAGCCGCTCCTGAATATGGTGCTGATGTCGAGCCCGTATCTCCCTCTGATGTAGTCTGGGAGTCTGGTAGCCTGGTGCTCTCGGTCTCCGTCTGGCTCAGAGGTCCGCAAAACGAGCTGAAGTGTAACCCCCTCCTGTGTCAGGATAGGCACTGGGATAGATCTCTGGAAGAAATCAGTGAGCTGGAGCTGTCGCCCACCTCTCCCTATGGTATGAGTCCGTAGCAGTGTCTCTCTGTGGCACTGTGTCTCTAGCAAAAACTGGCCAAATCTGCGCTGGTCTGCGGACTCCATGATCTGGCGGAGTGAGGGATGTCCATTGAAGATGGTGGTGTATCTCTTTAACGACACTATATGCTCTGCATCTACATACATAATGTTCCTCACTCTCAATCTCCTCCATAGTCTGCATATCCTCTCTGCTCTGAATCCGTGCTGCCCTACCTGCCTCAATCTCAAGCTGGTGTGATGACACTCTAAGCTGGCCAATCACCACTCGGGCACTGTGAGGCATGTACACATCCATGTATCCAGGTCTTTGTATGAATCCATCCGCTCAGATACGCATAAACTGATCTCTGTAGTATAGCATCTTCGACGGTAGAGGCTAACTGGGTGTAATCCAAGTCTCTTGAGTGTATCGTTGCCATAAATCATCCTGCCGAAGGACTCTGTTCCTCTCACTGTCAGAGAGCTGGATGTGTGGTGCATGTAAATCATACTGGAAAGGTGGCAGGTGATCTATGTCAAGACTATGTTGAGTGAGCCACTGTATCATCTGTGAATACCATGATCTCCTATCTCCAATCTCTGCGAGCTACTTGGACACCTCAAAAGCTCTATGTGAGAGTCGATCTCATGGCATATCTCTGATCCTCTGTATGAAGCAGATCGTCTGGAAGAGGGCCTCTACTAGCATAGGAGGTGCAGCAAACTCCCTCCGGACAATGTCATGTGGGACGGTGGGTTTGCAGCGGATCATCCGTGAGAGCATGAGAATCTGAGGCCTCTCTATCTGAGACCATGTGGAGGTGGCGAGCCCCAGGTGCCCATACTGCTGCAGCATACATCAAAGCAGAGATGACTAGTGTGTCGAACAACCACCCCTTCGTGCGGGGCTCCTAGAAGTGTCCCTGGTGACACTATCTCTCTAGCATGGCCATAGCTACATACCCTCGTGTGAGTCTATCCCTGGCTGCCTGTGCCATAGTAAATCTTCCTGGCGGAGTCGTAAATGTAATCCCCAGGTACACATATGAGTCTACCACCTCTACCTGTCCTCCTGCTAGTGTGAATATGGCCTGTCGTCGAACCGGCCCTGAGGTGTGGAAAATCATGGACTTGGTTTTCCCAAGGTTCACTGTAAGCCCCCTCTATGTGCAGAAGTCATCGAGTGCATGGAGATGGTGCTGTAGTCCCATCCACGACTCAAGGACCAGAATAATATCATCTACATATAGCATAATGTGGACTGTGGTACCTGAGATGTCTACCCCGTCCCCACCGCCGTGACCAATGAAGTCAGCCACCTCATCGATGTATAGCCCGAATAGTGTAGGAGAGAGTGGGCATCCTTGCCTCACACCTATGGTGCTAGCAATAACATCAGATAGCCCCCCGGGGCATCGTATGCGCCCGAAGACCTACTCATATAAAGCATAGATGCCCCAAACCATCTCTGATGGGATCCCCAATGACTGTAGGCACTGGAAGAGTCTCTCTCGTGGCACCGTGTCAAATGCTTTGCGGAAATCCACAAAGCAGCAGTATAATCTCTTCTCCCGCGCCCTAGCTTGGTCAATCAAACATCTCAGAGTGAATATATGGTCAATAGTGGAGAAAGCTCGTCGGAATCTAGCCTGCCTTGGTGCTCGCAGTCCCTCCTTCTCTGCATATGAGCTCAACTCTGCCTTGAGCACTGCGCCATAAAGTTTGGCCAATGTATGACCAATCATGAAAGTCCTGTAGTTGCTGGGATCTAGCATGTCTCCCGCTTTGTGGAGAGGCACGATGGTGTGCATAGTCCACTCAGCTGGTAGGCCCTCCACTAGTGCCCTATTAAAGAGGTGAGCAACAAAGGGTCCTAGTGTGTCAGCTGCATAATTAAGATGCTCACTCTGTATACCTGTGTGGTCAGCCGATCTCCCATGCTATAACCGGCGGATAGCTCTCTCTACCATCGAGGCGGTAAAGAAAGTAGAGGTGGTAGGGCGGGATTCCTGTGGCTGTGGTATGGGCAGCTGCTGAGGGTAGAGGCTCTTTGCATATGTGAGCCATGTGTGTGGATCCTCAATCGGGGTACAAGGGCGAGGCTCTCTCATCCTGCGCCATGCAGTGGCTCCATCTCTGCTCATGAGTAGGTGGTATATATCCCAATATTGTGCCTCCTCATAAGCACGCCTCTTACGATGTGTGAGGATCCTCATCTATGGGCTCGCCTGTCTCTATGTAATGGTCCCCAGTGCTCTCTGGGCAACGGAGGTGTCTATATAGCCTCTCCACTCATCATCATACCACCGATTCTAGGGCATGCTCCTAGATCTATCTGTGTGTGCAATGTGTGTATGATGGGGGAGGTTGTGGGTGGCGGCCGTATGTCGAAGAGATGACAGCTGGGTGGTGAGTGTGTCTAGAGGTCACAGGGGATCCATCTGAAACAGCCCGTCATATACATGATGCTCGTATATGTCTACCAAGTCATGAGTGAAGTAGAAAGTTGTATGCGATGCCTGTGTGGGCTATGTGGGTGAGCTGCTGCTGCTTGGAGGAGACTCAGAGAGCCCCGTCCTCCCACACATATTACCAATCCTCAGACTTGGCAGACATATGCAAAGAGACTCTATGATGTGCCTTCACAGCCCCGTATACCACAGCCCACAGAGCCATGCCCCACAGTCTCCACCTTCTTCACCCCACCTATGGTTAGGAGGGCCATATGTCGACTCCAACATGGACGGGCGACAGATCATACAGGATTACAGGGAGAGCATCTCATCTATGCTATTGATACATTGGCACCATTTCTTGCTCATCTCTTCAACAGAGCTCTGTCAGAGGGGTTTCCGGCTGAGTGGACGATGCACACTATTGTGCCGATCCATAAAGCAGGAGATGTACTAGACCCCGGGAACTACAGGACCATGATTGGCCATATATTGGCCAAACTATACGGGGCCGTTTTGGAGGCAGAGCTGAGCACTCATGCAAAGGATGGGGGATTGAGAGCAGCAGGCCAGGCAGGCTTCCGACGAGCCTTCTCGACCATCGACCACATTTTTACATTGAGGTGCCTGATTGATCAGGCCAAGGCACGGAGGCAACGGCTCTATTGTTGCTTTGTGGATTTCCGCAAGGCATTTGATACCGTGCCCATAGAGCGCCTCTTTCGACGACTACAGACACTAGGCATACCCTCAGACATGATGTGGGGCATATACAGGCTATATGAGCAGGTCTTTGGGAGAGTCCGATGCCCAGGAGGCTTGTCCGACACACAGTTGCTAGCACCATTGGTGTGAAGCAGGGGTGCCCACTCTCCCCCACGCTCTTTGGGCTCTATATTGATGAGGTGGTCGACTACATCACACAAGGAGGAGGCTCTGGGGTTGAGCTATCAGGTATTACTGTCCATGTTATGCTTTATGCTGATGACATCATCTTGGTATCCGACACGCAGGTTGGGCTTCAAAGACACCTTGTGGCTCTTGATGACTTCTGCGCACAGCACGGTCTCACAGTGAACCTTGGGAAAACCAAGGTTATGATCTTCCACACCTCACCCGCAGTCAGGAGCCACACTACTCTCACATTAGCAGGAGGGCGGGTCGAGGTGGTGAGCTCTTATGTTTACCTTGGCATCACATTTACTAGCTCAGCTGGACGCTTCTCCATGGCTCAGGCAGTCCGAGACAAAGTGACCTGGGGGTATGCAGCTCTTGCTGGCCTTGAGCGTCAATGTCATCAGGTACATTTTCAGGAACCCCGCACGAAGGGGTGGCTCTTTGATACATTAGTGACACCAGCCTTGATGTATTCAGCAGCGGTTTGGGCACCAGGGCTTGCAGCCTCCACATGGGTACAGCTGGAGAGACCACAGATCTTGATGCTCTCGAGGATGATACACAGCAAACCATCCGTCCCGCACGACATTGTTCGAGCTGAGTTTGCTGCACCACCTATGGCAGTGGAGGCGTTGTTCCAGACAATCTCCTTTATATACAGGATGAGGGAGATGCCCACGGAGAGATTATCCCGCCGAGCTTTTGAGGCATCCAGACAGCTGGCTGAGGCTGGACACACTGGATCTTGGTATGCACAGATGCTACAGTGGTTCTCACATCATGGGATAGACATTGAGCGGTTGCCACCTTTTCAGTATGATCAGTCTGCTCCACGAGGTTACCTCTCTCTCAATGAGAGGAACAGAGTGATGAGACAGGACATATGGCAGCGCTACATACAAGAGACATGGACAGCACCAGAGAGCCCACTACCACTAAAGATGCTGTATTACAGAGACCACTTTATGAGCATCTCAGGGGATGGGTTTATACACCGACCGCGGTATATGGATGTATACATGCCACACCGCTCTCGCGTTGCTATTGGACAGCTACGTGCCACGAGGAGGTCGAGACTGAGGATCACTTTGTATGTAGATGTAGAGCCCACCAAGGGGTCAAAGATAGATATGCAGGATTGTTTGAGGAGCACTCTTCACTACATCAGTCGATGGAGGCCTCGGACCAGCGACAGCTTGGCAGACTACTACTAGAGCTTCATAGTTCTCGAGAGAGACTCCTCCAGACACCCGCTCCCACTAGGGGTGTTTGTACTAACCATGATTTAGTTTAGTACTAACCGTGTTTTCAGTTGTGTTTAGGGCAAATTTTGGAAAGAACTTCACAATTCAGAATCCATTTAAGCCTAATGTTGTAAAGCCTAAAGCCTTAGAGTGAACCTAGGTATTGTAACTGAGCAATATAAGAAGTCAAAAGCCCTAGAATCTAACTAGAACAAGTCGCCTAGCTCAAGTAGGGCTAGGAGGATTCCAATCAGCATAAAGAGAGCCCAAATTCATTAATCCACTATTAGGTGGCAATGCTTTGAGCTAAAGGCATGTACTCATGCCTATTTAAAGGCCTCTAATCAATGGAGATCCAAGCGTATCATCATCTTGCCCTCCTTATGTTAATCTTTTGAGTCATTAGTATTAATCAGTTCACACCAGTGTAGCTCACAATGTTTAGTGTGCTTGTCATGCATAAACATCATGCCTAAGCAACACTTCTAGCTATCCAAACATCATAATCAACACGAGAGGTCCTGGGTTCAAGTCGCTGCTGGTACTCCCACCTATGGAACTCCATGTGGCTTGAGCACCCACGAAAAATCGCCTTCCGACAGGCACACATGATGCACGCGCAGAAAGAAAAATAACTACTACCCCCGGGGGCGGGGGGGGAAGAACGACCAACTGGTGGACACGGGACATTGCAATGCAACAAGGAAAGCCGGCTAAGTGGACAACAAACTGGACACAGCATCTCCACTCAAAGGGGTAGAACCAATTGGGCAACCACCCAACAAATTAATACATGGGCAGATGAAACAGACAAGCAAACAGGCTTTCAAATATACACTGCACCATTCACCGTTTGGTAAACCTCAGGGTGCTTATAGAAGACAATGGACCCAACAGCAATGAGCTGTTATTGTTGCTTTCAAGAAAGCATTCAATAATGGTTCCAAAAGATAGTCTGTGAAGCATGAAGGGTTTGGTCTTCTCGGCCTAGCTACCATAACTTCTGAACACTCTTCAACCACTGGAGCCTCCATGCTGGGTTTCTTGGACCAAAGTGAAGATACGCACATCAAATGTGGAAAGGGAGATTAAAAAGCTGAGAAAGGAAGAACAAGTACAAGGCATACTTGAGCTTGGAAATACTTACTTATGACTAAATCATGGTCATCCTCGTTGTTATAGACGATTGCGGCTGCATAGCCTGCAGCTTGGGCATGCTGCACCTTTGTCACAAATGTGCAATCACCACGTTCTATGAGAAGAAAAGCAGGAAGATTGGTCTGTTTGGCAACAGCCACTTGAGGAGGTACACAAGCATTTGATGGGTTTGCTGCAGACAGTAATCCTACGATACCAGCACCAGAGATTCTGCGTGCTGCCAAAGAACTAAAATCAGCATCGAAAACAATGTGTTAAAGATTATTCAGATTAAGCCAGTAGCTTTACACAATACAAAGGTTCAAATCATCCCAAGAGATAAAACCTTGAATGCAGTTATAGGATATGCAATGGATAGCTTCATTGATGCATCATGCATGGTTGTACATCAAATTTATATGTGATAGGGAACCGACCATAGTCATTAGCCCCATGCTTGATATATTGGAGAGCATAGTTCATAACATTCGCATTTGCTGCATGAAGCAAACATTTGCAACATACGCGTTTGAAACTCGTGCTTCGTGCTTTTTTTTTATGTTTTTCTAAGGTTTTACATTTTTTGAAAGTTACTACGTTTTTTTTAATCGAAAATCGGTCCATGCAATGAGCATTTATGTGACTTGTAAGTTGTAACTTTGTAAGTTTTTATAATGGAACTTGGAGAGCTTGAGTTTACAATGTATATTTGTATCTATTTGTCTAAATCTCGTCCTTTCTATAAGGTATTATATTGGTCACGTATGTTACTTGGCCCGGGCCGGAAACATACTCGAAACAGTCTTACATACCCAAATGCGTATGCGTTTGCTAAACGTATGTTATGAACTATGTTGGAGAGTGGTATACCATTTACTGGGGGCTGATGGTCCTTTGATGTTTCATGTTTCTTGTATTCCATGATGAGATTTCCATGGACATTTTTGTATCACTCCAATGAGATAGTTTTGATTTGTTCTATTTTATTTTCTATTCCATGATGAGATATACCATGAACATTATTGTATCACTTTGGTCTCATGGGCCCATTGGGTCTTTTTTAGTAGATGCCCTCTCTCTCTCCTACCCCGAGGTTAGCTCCTTAGGCTGTATGATGATGATGGTCCCATTTTGTATCATATTTCTCGGATTTGGCATTCTCAACTCGTAGCTCTCCTCTGTAATTTCTTTTGTACCATGATGAGATTACATGGACACTATTGTATCACTTTTGGTCTCACAAACCCGTTGGGTCTTTTGTAGACATTTAATAAAACTTTCTTTCTGTGCACCGGTGGCTTTTCGCGCTGCGCACCCGTTGCTACGCGCCCCTTTAAAATCTGATCTAGGTACATGAGCAGAGAGCTCTCATATCACCCTAATACATCCCTCATGGGCCGCTGTGACATGGTGGTGCTCAAGGTGGTAAAACTGAGCTAGCGCGAGAAGGTCCTACGATGATGGGAGATGATGGCCCGGATCTTCCTGTGGTGGCGTGGCCGTGGGCGAGGGCCATGGGGTCTGGGGCGTCGAGCCCTGCATAACTCAGTGGCTCTGTCGAGTGTCACACCTCTCGGCCGAGCTCGTACACTAGCCTGTGGTCTGGGTATGATGGGTGGATCGGCCCTCGGAGTGCTGGTATGGAAGAAGTCAGTGAGAGCTCTGTGTGCTGGTCCTCGAGCAAGTACAACTGATCTAGATCTCACTAAGGACTCCCTGTGTCTACGGAGCTCTAGAAGAAAAAGTCCCAGGCATCTCTGATCCGAGAAGTCCATGATCCTGGAAAGTGGTCCGAACCCAGCTCGGAAGAGGCAGTGGAACCTCCCCCGAATCTCGTAGGGGGCATCAGCATATGTAATGGTCCTCTGTCTCGGGCTTTGTGTGATAGAGCTGGCATATCCTGTCCTCTGGTGCGGCTGCCCTAGGCCCATATCTGGCAGTCTCCACTCTCAGTTGGTGGGATGAGGTGCGGATCTGGCCGATCGCACATCTCACCCCAAAGGATAGGTGTATGTCCATGTAGCGTGGACGGATGATGAACCCATCCTCTATTAGGCATAGGAGGTGATCTCTGTAGAAGGCCATCTGTCCCAAGTGGACGACTAGGTGAACTCCATGTCCTCTTGAGTATCCAGGTCTGACAATGTCCTTCCTGATAACCCTGTTCCGCTCTGTGCGGCTGAGAGCAAATGTCGGGGCCTCTATGCTGTACTGGAAGGGGGGGGGAGTGCCTCCATCTGCATACCGTGCATGCCAAACCAAGTGCCTACCTGTGCATACCACCACTCTGTATCTCCCACAAGTGTCAACTGTCTCAAGGACTCCAGGGCTAGCCAGGGGTATCTATCAAGTGGAAGCTCCCATAGCCTATGCCAGTATGTCACTGTCTGGAATAGAGCCTCTGTCACTATCGGTGCAGCCCCATCTCTGCCCGCACAATCTCATGTGGCACTGATGGTTTACTCCAAATCATGCGTGAGATCATCGCCACTAGGGGCCTCTCCATCGGCTTCCACCCATCATATACCTCCTCTGTATCTGTCTCGGCCGGCTCTCTCCTCTGTCTCCTCCTATGGTATAAGCTAGGACCCCAAATGGGGGCACCATACAGTAGTGCAGGTGTAACTAGAGTATCAAATAGCCAAAGCTTCGTCCTCGGCTCCTGAAACTGTATCTGTGAGCATTGCCTCTCTAGCGAGCCATGTTAAACATGTGAACTATCGGGGTGAAGCCCTGTTAAACATGTGAACTATCGTCAATGTATAGACCAAATAGAGTAGGAGACAAGGGGCAGCCCTGCTTCACATAAAGCCTTGTTAAACATGTGAACCAGTAAAGGGGCTAGCGTGTCTCTAGCATGGGAGAAATACTCGATGAGGAGTCCATCATGATCCTGTGCTCTCCCAGTCTGCATCCTGTCAATAGCATCTCTCACCATGCTGAGGTGAAAGAAGGAAGAGTGTGGGGGACGAGGTTCAAGTGGATGGGGCAGAGGCGGCTGCTTGGGGACATGGTAGAGAGAGGTGGCTCTCTCTCTCTACTCTCCCTTCTGTCTGCGTTTTTGCTTTAGCATTTTGCTTTAGCATGTTCTAAGTGGTGTTTAGGGCTAAAAGAAGACTATCACAGCTTCCGCGTGTTACATTGGTATCAGATTCGGACAAGAAAGGGCAATTTCCACGTGTTACATTGGTACTTGGAAGGTGAGGCCATTCCTTGGTAGACTCAGTGGGCTCATGCCCACACCAGATTAGGTATGGCAGCTTATGTGTGGGACCAGTTTGTCCGCGACCTTAAGCAACGGTTTCTACCGCCCCACTACCTTGAGTGACTTGAAGACGAGTTCAGGGGAGCGCGTCAGAACGCGCAACCAGTCCTTCAGTTTGCCAATAGAATTTCGACTTTATGTTTGCAATTAGGCTTATCTGATTCGGACAAGAAAGGGCAATTTTTGTATGGCCTTGACACGCAAATCCAGTGGGAGGTGCGTATGTTTAGGCCAGCCATCTTCGAAGACGCACTCTCGTTTGCGCGGAGTGCAGAAATGAAGCATAATGGTGGCAAACCCAAGACTTCCCAGCCGGCTACCGGCTCGGGGGAAGAAGGCCAAAACCAAACGGGGTCTTCCCCAGGACAGAGCACGGGAGCCTCTGGCTCCAAGAACTCGAACAATGCGTCTAAGCTACTCCAAACCAGAAAGCGGAGGCAGGCAAGACAGGTGGCAAGTTGAGTGCTGAGGAGCTTTCTCAGTACAAGAAGGAGGGTAGATGTTTCTTTTGTCATACAAACTTCTCGGGAGTGTCCTAAGAAGACTCCAAAGACCGCCGCCGCTGCCTCCACAGCTTTCGTGGTGAGCCCACCTCCCACACAGACCCCAGTGGCTGCCCCTAGTTCTTCAAATCCCAGTGCTTCAGTTGGAGCAATTATTAGCCGAGAACTCGAAGATAAGTAGAAGGACGCCCATGACCAGGAGTATGAGCGCAACGAATTGCTCAAGTCCTTTGGCTACATAGGTGGCTAGAGAGTCGTTGTCTTGTTTGACAGCAACAGCACGGAGAATGTGGTCACGGAACAGGCCACTAGGCGTGCCCGTTTTGTCCTGACTTGGGTGGAGAAACAGGTTGAGGGTTTTAGCACAGGCATGACAACGAGCGTCAAATATGAAGCACTAGGTGCTAAATTAGTAATTTAGGACATAGAATTTGTGCGTGATTTTATGGTTGCCCCTCTTGTACAAGCAGACATAATGTTGGGCATTCAGTGGTTTCACAAGTTTCTTCCTGGTGTCAAGTGGGACAAGCACATGTTCCAGATCAATCAGAATGTGTCGCCCAAGTGACCATTAAGTGTGAACCAAGAATTCCGAACTTTCCGCTCATAAGCCACTTGCAGGCTAAGCCAGCACTCAGGAAAGGCGCACATTGTGCAATGATATGCATCCAGACAGCCCAAACGGTGGCCAGTGCTTCCGAGAAGTACTTGGCTCTCCATGAAAAGTTCCAGAAGATTTTTCTTCGGGATAATCTCCCTCCCCAGCTCCCCCCGTCCAGACCGGAGGACCACAAGATTGACCTCCTCCCAGGCTCGGAACCCCCGAGCAAGTTTCATCGCCTTTCCAAGGCAATGGAATCGATTGTGTGTCGATTATCGTACACTCAATAAGCTGACTATCAAGAGTAGATTCCCAATGCCTAGAATAGATTATATTCTTGAGAGGCTGAATGGAGCAAAGGTGTTCTCAAAACTTGATTTAAAGAGTGGGTACCACCAGGTGAGGATTGTGGAGGGAGACATCTCCAAGACAACCTTCCGTACGGAATGGGCCCACTATGAATTTGTGGTCATGCCATTTGGTTTGACAAACGCCCCAGCTACATTTAACCGCATGATGATGCGTGTTTTCCGGGAGTTGATTGGAAAGTGTGTGTTCATATTTCTAGACGACAGCCTGGTATTTTCAGCTACGGTTGAGCAGCATGACATTGATGTGGAGAAAGTCCTTAAGTTGCTGGAAAGCAATGAGCTCTACGTCAATGAAAAGAAGTCGGAATTTTATCTGTTCCAGGTGCATTACTTGGGATACATAATTAGTGCCGAAGGCATTCAACTTGATCCGGCTAAAGTGGCCGAGATTGTCAATTGGGAAGTACCTCAGACAGCCTATAACATCAGATCCTTTGTGGGTATATGCCAGGCATACTCCACCCACATAGACAGGTTTTCTGACCTCTCGGCAGATCTCACCGATCCGCTTAAGGGTGTGAAGACAAGAAGGCAACGGATTCGAATGACTCCACGAGCATTGGAGGCATTCAAGAACCTCAAGGTGGCTTTATCAGAAGCGCCTTGTTTAGCACTTGCCTCGTGGGACGAACCATTTCAAGTGATCACCGATGCGAGTAACATCGCAATTGGCGGTGTGTTACAACAGAATGGTCATCCAGTAGCTTACATGTCTCGTAAGTTACTGCCCGCACAGAAAAATTACTTAGTCTACGATCGTGAACTCTTAGCAGTTATACAGACCTTGAAACATTCGAAACATTTTCTGTATGGCCATGACTTTGAGGTTCGCACTGACCATCAGGCATTACGCTGGATTCAGACAATGCCAAGTGCACAGTGGAGTGACCGACAACACCGTTGGAGCCAGATATTCCAGCAATTCGGTGGTATGATTGAGTACCTTCCGGGAAAGGCCAATCCAGTGGCCGATGCTTTGAGCAGGAAGGGACAAGTGACTTCGATTCAAACCACTAGACTCGACCTTGTTGGTACGGGACTAGATGACATGAAGCACACGTACGCGGATTCCGAGGAATTCGGTACACAGTGGGAACATGCATTGGATGCCACAGGACCATGCCACTTTCTGATACGCAATGGTTGGCTTTTCTACAAAGGCCGACTGTGTGTCATGAAGTCATTCAGGGCAGCTCTTCTCCATGATGCCCATGACGCCATTACTGGTGGTCATAGGGGCTTGAATTTGACTCTGGAGAAATTGGAACGGCAATATTATTGGTCAAAGATGAGGCGAGATGTGTTTACATATGTTCAACGCTATGATATTTGTCAAAAGGTGAAAGCTCCTCGTGGAAAGAAGATAGCGTTGTAATAGCCCTTGCCAATTCCTGAGGGACCTTTTCAAGATATTTCAATGGACTTTGTCACGAATCTGCCTCCCAGTCCGAGTAAGCGTAATACTCAGTGCTTAACTATAGTTGATAGATTTAGCAAATTTGTTATGCTTATATCTTGCACGGCCAATGTGACCACCGAGGATGTTGCCCAGTTGTTCATTCGGCATTGGTACCCGATTGGCGGGATTCCTAGGACCATAGTGTTAGACCGAGATGCCAAGTTTACCAGTCATTTTTGGAGGGCATTGTTTGATAACTTTGGTACTAAATTGAATTTTTCCAGTGCATTCCACCCACAGACGGACGGCCAGACGGAGATATACAACCAATATATACAACTAATTGGCCTTTGATGTGCTAAAGTGTTATGTCAACGATCAGCAAGGTAAGTGGGAATCATATTTACCTTTAGTTCAAGCTGTTTTGAATGATTCTTTTTCTTCAGCTATTGGCAGGACTCCATATGAGGAAGCGTTTGGAAGACCTTTCCACTCATTTTTGACCAGGACCTCGTCTTCAGTACCTGAAGCGAACAGAGTGACGGAGTCGTACCAAGAGATTTTAGAGTCAGTAAAAGACAGGTTGGCTTATGAAGCAAAGGTTGAAGCAGGTGGGCAAGCGATGCCCAAAGTTGTCTTTCAGGAGCTTCGGACCCTTTTCCATCCAGAAAAAGATCAATGAGGTTTCCATGCAATTAAAGCTACCTCCGAGTTAGACTATGCACGATGTGTTTCACGTCAGTTGGTTAAAGCCATATGCAAGTCCAATCCCTTTAGAAGTTAAAGACGAGGCGAAACCAGATATTGTTGATGAAGCAGAAGTTATGGTTCCAGAACAGATCCTTTTGCACCATTTCAAGCATGGCTCAGGCCGAAGGCAAAGACAGTTTCTCACGAAGTTTCGGGACCGAGGGACCCACGAAGCGGTATGGCTTGACAAAGAGTTTTTCAAGGACTATCCGATATTATTAACGGATTATTTGGAGGCTATGCAGCTTCCGTCTAGTTAAGCAGAAGGGGATGTCACGTGCTTCCCGCACTTGGATGCCACATAGACATATCTATACAAAAGGTGCAGGACCTGGGATGGCAAACTGGTCCCATGTGAGCCCAGTCCAGGACGAGTCAGCCAGGGTTCCATCCCAGTCGTCCAAGGTCAAGTGTGTATTGTCCTGCACATGAGTCCAAGGTCAGGTGTGCACTGTCCTGCACATGAAACAGTGCCAGTCCGCACTGTGAGTCTCCCTCTGGGATGATGTCAGTGATTCTGTGTATCTGGTATGGTACTCGATGCCAGATCATTGTGTGGATAGTTAGGGTGCCTTTTTGTACCATATGAATATACTGAATTTCCAGCTCTCTCTCTATATACTCTCCCTTATGTCTACGTTTTTGCATCAACATGTTCTAAGTGGTGTTTAGGGCTGAAAGAAGACTATCAGAACTTCCGCGTGTTACAAAAATTGTCCATGGAAACTCCTCATGGAATACTAAGAACATAAAAACATGGGAGCAACATCAGCTCTGACTAGATGGTATACCACTCCCCAAAATGTCAAGCATGGGGCTGACGAGTATGGCCGAGAGGTCTCCCTCAGCTATGTCACGTGGAAAGGTAGCTCGATCGCGATGGAGCATGTACTGGATCTGGAGCTAATGAGGTGATCGTGGCCGACGAGGGGATCGAGGGTGTCGGGCACGCTGGAGTGCAGAGGCTCGGTCCAAGGTAACTCCTCTCGGGCGAGGTAGGTCCGAGCAGCTCGTGAAGGGTCCACAAGATCCACTATGTCGGTGTCCTCCACCTCCTGGGTCCAGAAGAAACTGGTGATGGTTGGCTGTCGAGGAAGGGGGCGGGGTGGCTGGGGCCTGTATCTCAAGAAGGTGTCCCTGTGTCTGCAGAGCTCAAGTAGGAAGAGGCCCAGGCAACGCTAGTCCTGGAAGTCAATGATCTTGGAAAGTGGACCGAATCCCTCACGAAACAGACAATGAAACCTCCCGCGGATCTCATAGTACACTGGGCAGCCGCATATGTAATGCTCCTCCATCTCAACCTCTGTGTGGCATAGTCGGCAGATCCTCTCCTCTCTGGGTGTCCGTATGAGCTTCCCGGCTCTGAAGATGTGCTCAGCTCTACCTGTCTTCACTCTGAGGCGGTGGGAAGAAACCTATATATGACCAATCGCACTCCGCATGGCATGGGACATGTGAACACTCAAGTAGCCCGACTGCTGGATGAATCCATCCTCAGCGAGTGTGGAGAAGTGGTCTCTGTAAAAGTGCATCTTCATGGGGAGCTCCGGGCGTGTGATCCATGTGCAATGTGTGTAGAGGCTAAGAAGATCTAACCGGATAACCCGGTTGGTATCCTCGTGAGACAGCCAGAGAAAAGGGGAGTCCAAACTGTACTGAAGGGGGGGTAGGCGGTCCATGCAGAGCCCATATACTGAGAACCAAGTGGAAACTAGTGCATACCATACTCCAGAGTGCCCCTCAAGTGCTAGCTGTCTGGAGAACTCCAGGGCAAGCCTCGGGTACCTATGGGGATCCATGTGACTGATGTGATGGAGGTATGTGACTGTCTGGAAGAGTGCCTCCACTACCATCAGGACTGCAGCAAACTCTGCCTAGATAATCTAGTGTGGGATTGATGGTTTGCTGCAGATCATACGGGAGAACATCATGACCTGGGGCCTCTCAACTCGTTGCCAATCCTCATCAGATAAATCTAGCCCCCAGAAAGCTGCTCCATACATGAAAGCTGGTGTGACGAGGGTGTCAAAAAGCCAGCCCTTCGTCCTAGGCTCCTGGATATGTGCCTGGAAGCACTACCGCTCAAGTAAGCTCAAGGCTGCATATCCCCGCGTCACTCTGGCATGTGTTGCGGGAAGCATGGTAAAGCGTGGGCCAGTGAAAGTGACACCAAGGTAGACATAGAATGAGACAATCTCCACAGGATCCCGTCTATATGTGAAGCTCAATCTGGATGTGATGGGGCAAGAGGTATTGAAGACCATTACCTTGGTTTTACAAAGGTTAACAGAGAGGTCCCGCTGAGTGCAAAAGTCAGGTATTGAAAACCATTACCTTGGTTTTACCAAGGTTAACAGAGAGGTCCCGCTAAGTGCAAAAGTCATGTAAGGCATCCAAGTGTCTCTGAAGCCCTTCGGCTGAGTCTGAGAGGAGGACGCTGTCATCTGCATAAAGTAGTATGGGGATCAATATGCCCACCAGTGTGGGACCAGCCCCGCCTGATCCATCAATGAAGCTCGAGATCTCATCAATGTAGAGGCCAAAAAGAGTGAGTGATACACCCCAATAGTGCTGGAAATCTCCTGTGATGTACCTCCTGGGGCTCTCACTCGTCTAGTGACGGACTCATAGAGGGAGATGATGCTCCAAACCCTGTAAGATGGGACTCCGATCTCTTGTAGACGGTGTAAGAGGCGGCCTCGGGGTACAGTATCAAAAGCTTTGCGGAAATCCACAAAGTAGCAGTAAGTCCTTTGGTGTCGTGCTCTACCCGCCTCGATGATGGCACGGAGGGTGAAGATGTGGTCAAGGGTAGAGTAGCTCCTTTTAAAGCTAGCCTGTCTCGAGGCTCTACATCTCTGGCTCTCTGCAAATGAATGAGCTCCGCCTCTAGCATTGATCCATAGAGTTTGGCCAATGTGTGGCCAATCATGATCGTCCTGTAGTTATTAGGATCAAGTGGATCTCCGGCCTTGAGGATGGGGGTGATGGTGTTGGTGGACCAAGAGGGTGGAAATCCTGCACAAAGGGCTCTATTGAACATGTAGGCTAGTAGGGGCGCTAGGGTATCATGGGCATGCGAGATGTACTCGGCAGCGAGTCCCTCATGATCTTGGCCTCGCCCATTGCGTAGTCTGCGAATGGCCTTGAGGACCATGCCCTTTGTGAAGAAGGTGGAGGTGGTGGGGCAGGGACCTGGTGGTGGGGGCAGGGGTGGCTTGTCATGTGCACACTGTGTATCTACCGTGTGCTACACGCACACAAGACTAGCTTCGAGGTAGTACTAGGACGACCTCGACACGCTCACTGAAGCTACACCCCGTCCCTGCCTGCGCGTCCTGCACACCAGCGCCCCCCCGCAATTGCGCTTGCTCTTGCCCCCCCCCGCCTGCTGTAGTTCCTGCCCCCCCCTCCCTCGTTGCTCTGCCCGCCGCCCTTCTCTCTTCCACCCCTTCGCCTGCTTCGCTGCTGCGCCCCCCCCTCCCTCGCTGCTGCGCACCCTCCTCACCCCCTCGCCCCCTCCCTCCTCGCCTCCTCGCGCCCATCTCACCTCTGCATCGCCCCGACCCCCCCTCCGCCAGCATTCTCCTCCCCGCCCCTCATTCGCGCAGCTACCGCCCCCCCCCCTCCCCCCGGGCTTCTCCTTCGCCATTTTTACCCCCCCTCCCTTTTCGTGCTGACTTCCGCCCCCCAGGGGGTTTTGCTTTTCTTTTTTCCTCCGGTCTTCCGCCTCTCTGTGTGCAGCCCGTTTCTTGCAAGATTTCCGCTTTCGCCTCGCCTACGCCTGAGCTTCAGACTCTGATGGAGACTCCTCCCGCCTCGCCTCACAGGGACTCATCCGCAGCCCCCTCGCCCGCCCCCGAGGACACCCCCATCAGGCTTTCTCTTTCGCCGGAAGAGGAAGCGAGCCTCACCGCAGAGGTGGAACGCCTTCAGGCCCATTCCACCATCTGTCGTATAGTCGGCACTCGCCCCAGCAGAGGGGAGATCCGGGATCTTCTCCAGGCCCGCCTTCTTGCAGATGTGGGCAAGATCCTGGACGTACAGCTTCTGGGCTGGAGACATTATCAGATCGAGTTCGAGACCGCCCAGAGTGTGGCCAAGGTCCTTGCCATGAGTCCCCTTGACATCAGGGGTGCTCGGGCTTTCTTCAGACCTTGGCAGCATGGCTTTGATCCAGCAGCGGCTGAGCAGGGAGAGCGCCTTTTTCATGTTACAGTTTGCTTCCCTGGACTCCGCCGGGAGTATCTTCCGCTTCTCTCTCGGCTAGGAGCATTGGTGGGCTCGGTACTCGAGACTGGCCCCACAGCAGCTTCAGTGGTGGCCAGAGCAGCTGGGCTACCCTCCATCAGAGTTTTGGTGTCTGACATCTCCTCCCTTCCTAAGGTCATTCAGCTACCTAGGATAGGGGGGGGATGGATTGATCAGAGAGTGGAGTTCTCGGGGCTCCCGAACCAGTGCTTCATATGCAGGCAGGTCGGCCATCTGGCCAAGGCCTGCCCTCGCAGGAGACCTCGACCCTCACCACAGCAACAGGCCCCTGATGGCCCGCCCACAGATGCGGCACGGCAGGCTGCCTCCGGGACACCTGCTCAGGCCACAGAGACCTCGGAGTGGCAGCCTGGACAGGGGCGCCGCCGAGGGAGACAGTCACAGCAGCACGCACAGAGACCGCTGCAGCAGCAGCCACAGTCTCAGCCTCACTGGGTTCCCGTGAGGAACAACTTTGCTCCCCTCCAGGAGGAGACCCCTGCAGCGACTGAGGACCAGGAGATGCCAGCACCCCCTCCTTCACCCCCCCCACCCCCACCCCCACCCCCATCCCCTCCCACTGCCTCGCTTCCACCTTCACCTCCTCCCGCCCCCGCTCCGGTCTCGGCAGCGGCTCCCTCTCCGCCCCCCTCGCCCCCCCTCCTCCCCCCCCCCACCCGCCTCGCCTTCCCGGGAGACCCTGGCAGTCCCCTGGCGCTCGCCCGCAGTCCGGAGGGCGCTGAGCACCGACCTCGCTCGAGCACCACAGAGGAGACCTGCCATGCCGATCCGGGCTTCACGGATATCATCTATCCGCAGTCGGCTCAGTCGCCTCGGTGTTAGACAGCGATCGGAGGCTTTCGGTTACGCCTTCACTCGGCTTTTTGGAGCAGAGGGCTCCCATGAGCCAGCACCCATCCACGTTCATGTAGTGATACCTCCGGCCCGCGGGGAGGAGGCACTTGATTCAGCAGTGGCCTTCTCGTTCCCTCTCTGTGGCCCTTGCGACCGGGAGTGGACTCTAGAGCTCGCTATTAGCACTTTGAAGACTCAGGCAGTTGAGTTTTCTCATCATGTGAGCGACCTGGAGGTGACAGATGTGATAGGCCGGCTCTGGGAGTTGGCTCATTTTTTCTTGGATCCCGGGAGTGTGGATGCCTCAGGGATTCGTCATTTGGTCGTGCGTATAGTGGCAGACTTAGCACGCGACCCTAGATATGTATGTATACACGAGGTTGCTCTGTCAGAGCGGGAGGCAGTCGCCATGGGCCACAGCCACTGGCGCCTGATCCGGGATTCTTGCAGTACACCGGGTGGGCAGATTCGCAACCACTGGGATGGGGACTACTCTCCATCCAGGCCCTTGCGAAGGCCCGCCGCACGGCTAAGACAGCATCTACCTCAGCAGGTCATCCATGAGGATCATCTCATGGAATGTACAGGGCCTGGGCGGAGCACATTTTATACGCTATCGAGGTTGCTTGAGGCAGGAGCTTCAGAGATGCCTGGTTGGTGGCAGCATTGATATTTTGATGATGCAAGAGCACCACTTGGGTGAGAGCAGTATCCGGAGATATGGTTCGGTGATGCCTGGTAGATGGGATACCTTTTGGTCTGCAGGGTTTGGTCCTTTGGGTGGACAGGGAGGAGTTTGCATGGTCATTGCAGATGTATGGCGGCAGGCCATTGTGGATCGAGGGATCATTGTGCCTGGTAGAGCACAGTATGTCATTCTGAGGATGCATGATGAGCTATTGGGCGTGCTCAACGTCTATGCGCCTAATCATGCTAGTGCCAGAGCAGAGTTCTGGACCCAGGTTACGGATGCATTGCCAGAGGCCGCACATTGGTGTGTCGGGGGAGACTTCAACATGCTTGAGGACCCGGCCGATAGGGTGGGAGGCAGTCATGTTACAGTGCACGGCACGGAGCTTGCAGCTTGGGACTGGTTTTGCATGACACTGAGGATCACTCATGCATGGCAGCATGGGGCCTTCTCCCGTTCTCAGGACAGTCTTAGTTTCTCTCCGTCGGATCGTCGACAGGGAGGGACTAATCTATCACGGATTGATCGCTTTTATGTGGGCGACTGGTTAGGGGAGCGAGGGGGCTCCGTCGGCATTCTCGCTGGCACCTCATTTTCAGATCATGCGCCAGTTATCCTGACATGGGAGGAGAGGACACAGGAGCCCAGCTTGCAGTTGAGGATCCCAGAGAGGGTACTTACAGATCCCAGTCTCGCTGAGGACATTGAGAGGATCTGGCATGATAGTCAGTGCTCTGACCAAGATGCAGCAGGCCAGTGTGCCCAGGGACTCATCGAGCTTAGCTCTTTTCTGCACGCTGCAGCTTTGACACGGCTGGGAGAGATTCGCGAGAGGGAGCATCGGCTGAGACGCAGCCTTGCCTCGTTACAGCGCCTCCAGGAGCAGCAGCCGGCATGTGAGTGGTTGGTGTCCGAGCTGAGCCAGGCACGCCAGGAGGTTAGAGAGGCAGAGGAGCAGAGACATGAGTTTTACTATCGTCGTCAGGCCTCTCAGTGGACGTAGCTTGGTGATAGAGTGACTGGTGAGTTTTTTGAGATCACTGGACCCCGCCATGCTCGGGCAGGAGTCTGTCAGCTTGGTAGACCGGATGGTTCGGTAGCTACTGAGCCCGGGGAGATCAGAGCCATTGCCACTGCATTTTATAGAGACCTGCTTTCAGCGGAGCCAGCCACTGAGGACAGAGATGCTTGCAGACAGACTGTGTGGGCCCATGTGCAGAGGAGGGTCACAGATCGTATGCGTTCAGTTCTTGGTGCGCCTCTTTCAGAGATTGAGCTTGCCGAGGCCTTGAGGGTCCTGCCGCGACATAGTTGCCCAGGGGAGGACGGACTGACGCCGGCCTTTTTTATGCGCTATTGGGACCTTTTGGGGCCACGCCTCTGCAAGGGCTTTCAGCATGTTTTGGACACTGGGGTGATGCCGCAGAGCTTTTCAGAGGGCTTGATCTATCTTATCCCCAAGGGGGAGGAAGTATCAGATGATATTCGGCATTGGAGGCCTATTACGATCCTCAATACTGTCTACAAGGTCTTAGCAAAGGCCTTGAGTTTGAGGATACAGCCCTTCCTGGGGGAGTTGATTCATGCTACTCAGACAAGATTTGTCAAGGAGCGCAGTATCCTTGACAACATCTTTACTTTCTGGGAGGCGACAGCCAGAGCTAGATTTCTTGGCGAGGACTTGGTCGTGATGCTTCTCGATTTTGAGAAGGCATACGATAGAGTTGATTGGGGTTTCTTAGAGGGCACTATGCTTCACTTGGGCTTTGAGCCAGGATGGATCAGAGGGGTGGCGGCTCTGTATTCCACAGCTCGCAGCCAGGTGTTGATTGCAGGAGGACGGGGGCCGAGTTTTGAGCTGACCAGATCAGTCCGTCAGGGGTGTCCCCTCGCCCCCTTTCTTTTTCTCTTCTTTGCGGAGGCTATGAGCATGTATTTGACGGCAGAGGAGGTTGGTTTGAGAGGACTTCAGCTCCCAGTCTGGGGGGAGGACTTGCTTGATGCTGAGTTTGCAGACGACACGGGCTTATTTTTGCATGGCCAAGAGGCCAATCTTCTTCGGGCAGAGCAGTCGCTCCAGGTTTTTAGTGCAGCTTCGGGAGCATTGATCAATTGGCGCAAGACAGTGGCCTTTTGGATCAGTAGTGCTCCCACTCCGGCATGGAGCCCGGACCCCGGTTTTAGATGGATTCCTCCAGGCACAGCAGTGCGGTATTTGGGATGCCAGATTGGCCTAGATTTGTCACCTGAGCAGCAGATTGCCCTGCTTCTTCTGAGTATTCGGAAGAAGCTTTTGTATTGGAGTACAGCTCGACTATCCTTGGCTGGGAGGGTGGTGGTGGCAAATCAGGTGCTGTTAGCGACCATGTGGTACATTACGTCTTGCTGGATCTTCTCGAGCTCTTGCATCAGCCAGGTACAGAGGCTGATCAGGAACTTTCTGTGGTCTGGGCGGGACGGTCAGCCAGCTCGGGCAAAGGTTGCATGGGCAGTTATTACACTTCCGCTGGCTCAGGGAGGTTTGGGCATTATAGATCCAGTCGATCAGAGCAGAGCCTTATTGGGGAAGCTTATTGTTCGGGGGTTGCTTCCAGGCGGTGAGCCTTGGAAAGAGCTCCTCTTGCAGCGGCTGCAGGCTCGGGCGCCCCCAGCAGGGGGCACTTGGGCACCAGAGATTCGCTGGATCTTCATAGAGATGAGGAGGACAGGCCTCAATAGAGGATGGGAGGACAGATTTGCTTTGAGTATCCTGAGAGCTTGGGAGCTGCTGAGACCGGGGCTCTCTCAGCGACCTCCTTCTTGTGTTGAGGAGCGGGCCATACAGCCGCTCATCTGGAGCCCAGCGGTTCGCACAGAGCAGGGTCATATGCTGGGTTCTCGGCCTCGTTTAGCCTGGGGGCCTTTAGCGGCAGGCCCAGCTCGTAGTTTTGGAGACTGGCAGGCCTTCTGCAGTCTCCCAGAGGAGATCCAGGTGGAGAGGCTGAGTCACTTCAGAGGGGGGTTGATTATGAGAGATGATATTCAGGAGGCACTCACAGAGGAGTGGTTCATGCCTCTCGAGCCAGTGACCCCACGGTGGATGGGAGCCTTTACACAGTTGGAGATCTTGATTGCTGTCAGAGCTTGCGCTGAGGATCGCAGTTGCCTCTACTATGAGATTCAGGATGAGGGCAGACTCCAGCGAGTGGAGGTGGAGTCGCCTTTGGTTGCAGAGTGCACCTTTCAGAGGATTCGGGTAGTGGCCGCCGCTTCTCGGAAGTGGCATATAGACCCCGATCCTGCTGATGTGCTCCCGGATTGGCGCATATGGGCATATGCAGCGCGCCCCTTGGCCCGGCTACAGTGGGACCCCGGGGAGTATGAGTGGCACGATCCTTATGCATCCCTTGAGGCCACAGAGATTACCTTTTTCCAGTATACTGTTCGGCTGGGGCGGCATATTTTGACGGCGAGGAGGACGGTCTCTCCAGCGGCAGCGGGGCATTGGTGGCTACAGGGACTCTCACAGGAGTTCCTGGAGGATTTTTGGGCTCGGCTCTGGGCTAGTCGACAGGCCCGCAGGATCTCGACTTTTCAGTGGCTGGTCGCCCCCACAGGGGCTCAGCAGGTGGCACTTGGCTTGTTTACAGCGGTCTTCCGACGGCCTGCGTCCGATGCGGCCACCCTATGGAGACACAGAGACACTGCCTTTGGGATTGCCCTCAGGCGCAACAGATTTGGCTGCGGATGCTGCGTATTCTGGCTCCCCTCTCTCCAGAGGGTATGTTTACGTGGGGCGCCGCTGCTTGGTCGACCTCGTCAGGGCCTGCTATGGGCTATGAGATGGAGCAGGGCAGTCAGGCCATCAAATTTATTAGGGGCCAGCCTCGCCTGGTTCCAGCACCGGATTTCTCGTCCACCAACTGGACACAGGAGCGGGATTTACGATGGGAGCTCCTCACCATCTGGTTCACCTGGAGGGCCCGGTGCTTTACGGCCTTTGAGGGGAGATTGGAGCCACCAGCAGAGACTGTACGTGGGATTTGGCAGGAGTTGATCCACACCCTGCGAGGACAGTACGACCGCATCCGGGGAGACTCGAATGAGGCGATCTTGCGGCGCCAGGCCTTTCACACCACTTGGCGTTGTGGCCCCTTCTACACCTTACACACGGGATCCCCCCGTTGGCACTACAGGCCACCTGTTTGGCTCTTCCCCCCCCCTATTGTATGATTTAGCCTCTCAGTCCTTTGTACTGATGTTTGTATTTTGCAGCACCTAGGGAGAGTCTCCCGGGCTGCCATGCTGTATTCACTGCTCTGTTTCTCTTATGAGCAGGAGAGATCTTTTGTAGCCCTACGGGCGTTTTTTCTATAACTAATGAAAGGATCTTTTCTCGGAAAAAAAAAAAGACTAGCTTCGAGGTTTGGGAAAGCTTGGAGCTAGGCAGGCTGATTGGAGAGCTGAGTTAGGGATAGACTAACGGGCGGGCACCCAAGTATGGACGGGCGGGCGCCCACATGTGCACGCCCGATGATCGGCCAAGAGCCTATAAAAGGATGGCCAAGGTTAGTCATTAGTCATATAGAGTCTCGCATGACTTTGTGAGAGCTCTATGGTCAGGAGCCTAGATCTAGTGCAAACGTGCACCTGCTTCATGCAGCCGAAGCCGGCAGCAGTCTCGAGGCCTACGAGGGTAGCTTCGTGGCGGTATGGGACGTCACGAGGTAGAGATTGGTCGGTACGTCCATCTAGTTAGCTCAACTCGTGGCTTGGTGGAGACAGCCAAGTCTTGTGGGCTTGCCCACGGCTGTCATGGTTGGGAGGTGAATCAGGCCCCTGGCCTGCACCCCCGTCTTGTTTGTTTGGGCTATTTGCAGGTTTTGAGTCATGTACCAGGAGAGTTCTACGAGGAGATCCTATGGGGATTTGACAGTGGCATCAAAGCAAGCCTCGTGAACGAGCAAGTCGGTAGGTAGAGAAGATGAGGTCAAAGAAAAGGTATGAGTTCGAGAAGCTTGCTGTTTTTTCTGTGCATACTGCTGTTTTTTCAGATCAAGTATGTTGCTTTTTCATCGTAGGAGCCCGTGATGATGGAGATTGTGGTCTAGTTGGGTTGGTTTTCTTAGCAAGAAGGACTGTGTTGTTGCAATTGTTTGAACAGTTTGAAGAGAGAAAAAAGAAAAAGCCAATCGGCTGGATGCAAGAGAGAGAGAAATGAAATGAAATGAAATGAAATGTTATATTAACGTCTTCAAAAGGCCATAATGACCTATGAGACCAAAAGTTACATCATGGTGAGAGAGAGAGAGAGAGAGAGAGAGAGAGAGAGAGAGAGAGAGAGAGAGAGAGAAGTAGCGCTTGTATGGTTATTGCGCAGTTCTGTGCGTGAAGAATCTCATCACACGTAGCTACACGCAGACCGGTTGTTTGCGGGTATCTGTACGCAGGCAGGCGACTGCTTTCGCACAGTCAAGTGGAGCGCAGGCCGATTGATACGCAAGCAGCACAACCGGTCATCTGTACGCTCAGACGGGCCTGGTACGTGTGCACGCGCAGGCAAGCGCTAGTGCGCAAGCGGCAACTTCAGTGGCTGGCCTCCACTTTTTGATCTTGCCTAGTCTATCTTTTGCTCCCTCACTTATGAGACTACTTCTGTCTCTTTGCTTGGGACTGTATTGCTTCAGTATATTCAGCATATTTGCTCCATATCTCTCTCTCTCTCTTGCACTCTCTACTCAACACACTCTAGTGCTTATTTGCTTCCGCTCTGTGCACTCTTTCAAAGGAGGCATAGCAGAGAGGACAGACCCCAGATTGATCTAGCACAGATTGGGAGATATCTTGCCCCTAACCTGATGTATGACATCCTACACCCAGTCATTGGCACCCGTTGGAGCTAGATGCTTTATTGGATCTTCCAAAGTCAGCATCGATGCCTATGTCAGGGCATATGTGGTTTGCATTGGCCACTTCATTGATGAGATGTGGTATGCATTGGCTACTTCATTGATGAGATGTGCATTGTCACCAATTGGCCGAACATTTGGTCCATCTCCAGTTTTGTGTCTCATTCACTTAAGGCCAGGCCGGTGTCTCATGTGAAGAGGCCAGTATTTTTGCTTAACATGGACGGGAGCCAGACAGGTGCCACCCGTGTATGACCTGGACTGTGTTCTATCCATGGGATTGTCGTGCCATGGAAGGGCCAGTATTTGTGCCGTGTCTTGCCTATGGGACTGTCACTCCATAGGGAGGCTCGTGCCTGGAACTGTGTTTTGCCTATGGGACTGTCACTCCATAGGAAGACCAAGATTTATGTTTTATGTCGCGCCATTTCTATGAACGGGAGATATGTCCATGATACTATCTGCACATGCACTCATGTTTTGAATGTTTGAAACTGTTTTCGCATGACTTGTGATTTTGTGTTTGCCTGTTTGACGTGCCACTTACTGAGTAGGGACGCCTGCCAGTGAGTCGTGAAGTTTGCTCTGTCTTCTGACGAGTTTTGTTGCGTGTGAACAGGTGGTAAGTGTATTGCACTTGTTGGTTTAATAGCTTTATTTCTAACCTTTCATTTTATAAGGTGGTAAGTTCACATTCATTTTTAAGTGGGCACCCATTATGGGCACCCACATATGGGCCAAGGTGGGGAGCCACACTTAGCCCCTTAAGTGTGTGGGGTGGGTGCATGGCCACCTACCCACACCACACCATGAAACTGGCTGCCCCCATGCAACCTTGGGGAGCCGGCCAGCTGTGGTCGTTTACTTCCCCTCCAATCTCTACAAAAGGAAGCGACCACCCCACCCGTAAAGATATACAGCCGGCAAATCATCCCTGGCACGAATTGCTCTCAGGCTGCGCTACTGCTCTTCTCAGGCGGCTGCACATCAGGCTGCTGCGCTTCTATTCTTCTCAGGCGGCTGCATCACCAGGCGGCTACTGCAGCCAGGCGGTTACTGCTCCTCAGGTTGCACCTCCTCCTCCTCTCCTGCAGGCGGCTGCTCCTCCTCCCATACAGGCGACTGCTCCTCCTCCTCTCCTGCAGGCGACTTCTCCTCCTCCCATACAAGCGACTGCACCTCTGCTACAGGCGGCTGTGCCTCCTCCCCACAGGCGGCTGCAGCCAGGTATCCCTTCTCCATACAGGCGGTTGTGCCTTCTACAAGGTGGCTGCACTTGCTCTCCAGCAGGCTGTCCTCTAACCCTGCAGACGACTGCGCCACCCCACAGGCGACTACAGCTAGGTTTTCTTCTGCACTCTCCAGGTGGCAGTGTCTCCCACAACAGGCTGTGCTCCTCCTCCCTTTCAGGCGGCTGCCCCTTCTCTACAAAAGGCGGCTGTCTCCTCTTCAACAGGCGGTTGTTTCACCCTGTACAGGCGGCTGCATGGGGTTGCACCTTCCTTCCATAGGTGGCTACAAACGGCTCTGCACCTCCTAGGTGGCTACACCTTCTACACAGGCAGCTCCTCCTCCTCCTCGACAGGCTGCTACGCCCTGGTGTCCACTTCTAGTAGCTGCACACAGACACCTTGGGTATCTGTCTTCCATTTGCGAGCTACAAGTAAGTGAATTCAGATTTAAGTAAAGAACTTTGTTGTGAATCTGATAAAGGATTCTCTCTACTGCTAACACTCGTTCAGTGCCGGGTAGTCCAAGCTTTTGGAGAACCACAGTCCAAAGGTGCCGAGATCGGGAGAGCCAAGCGTTAGTACGGGAGCGCCTGTTTGTGCGTGGTCCTAGATGTAACACGCGGAAGCTCTGGGAGTCTTCTTTCAGCCCTAAACACTCTGGGAAACCATGCTGATGCAAAAACGCAGATATAGAGAGAGTAGAGAGAGAGAGAGAGAGAGAGAGAGAGAGAGAGGTGCTGGAAACTCAGTATATTCTATGGTACAAAAAGGTACCTAAATCTGCAGCCATGGGCTGCCTTACATAAAAGGTGGTAACACACCAAAATCTGTCCCCTATGGGACCCCTAATGACTCACACCCCTAGAGGGAGTGAATGAATGAATCTATGAGCACTTGGGCCTATTTATAGCCTTGGAAATCCATGGGAAACTGGCCGACTGCTGGTCGGCCAGTATTAAATGCATAAATGCTATTTAACTCAGCCCCGACTGGATTTACTCCTGGATCTTGATGCGCCTACTGCTGCCCTTGTCCTCTGGTTCAGCCAACCTCTTCAGTGTGCAGCCGACAGCCTTGTGTGCAGCCAGCAACACCTTTTCCTGCAGCCGACAGCCATCTGGTCTTCAGTTTGCTCTCCACGCCTGTCTCTAGTCTTCACTGCCAAAGGTGCTCTGTGCTCTATCATCCTGGTTCTACCTGGTTCTACTCTTTATCTGGCTGCGTCTTCTGGATCTAGCCGTGAGAATGTCCATGGCATCTATGATGCACATGACATCCCCCTCTGCTAAACTTGATGACGGGATTCCAACCTGCTCTTGGATGACTGTCATCATCCCAATCCTATCCTGAAGTCCCTCTGTCATCATCCATCCCTGGCAACCCTTTTTCTCTGAAAACCCGGCCTGTTCTCCAAACCACTCTGTCTCTGATGAAGATCTATGCATCTGGTTTTCCTCTAGTCCACAATCCATTCCTGCCCTGACTCTGAACACCGTCTTGGTCTTCTTTCCTGGAACTGAGTCTGGCACTCACATCACCCTTGGAGGATCAACCTCCCTTGGGACCGTTACCTGAGAACCTATCTGGCTCACGGAACTGCCATCCCCTCTGGCACTGTGGAACACCACCAACAAACCTCCTGGGAGTTCTTCCCGCTTCTGTGCTCCTCGCCTTGGGCTTCGAATCCGTGTACTTTCCTGTACCTTGGACCTATACACCATCATTTGGGACCGAATCAGTGTTTAGCTTTGCTCAGCCTGATGCTCTGATACCAATGTAACACGCAGAAGCTCTGGGAGTCTTCTTTCAGCCCTAAACACTCTGGGAAACCATGCTGATGCAAAAACGCAGATATAGAGAGAGAGTAGAGAGAGAGAGAGAGAGAGAGAGAGAGAGAGAGAGAGAGAGGTGCTGGAAATTCAGTATATTCTATGGTATAAAAAGGTACCTAAATCTGCAGCCATGGGCTGCCTTACATAAAAGGTGGTAACACACCAAAATCTGTCCCCTATGGGACCCCTAATGACTCACACCCCTAGAGGGAGTGAATGAATGAATCTATGAGCACTTGGGCCTATTTATAGCCTTGGAAATCCATGGGAAACTGGCCGACTGCTGGTCGGCCAGTATTAAATGCATAAATGCTATTTAACTCAGCCCCGACTGGATTTACTCCTGGATCTTGATGCGCCTGCTGCTGCTGCCCTTGTCCTCTGGTTCAGCCAACCTCTTCAGTGTGCAGCCGACAGCCTTGTGTGCAGCCAACAACACCTTTTCCTGCAGCCGACAGCCATCTGGTCTTCAGATTGCTCTCCACGCCTGTCTCTAGTCTTCACTGCCAAAGGTGCTCTGTGCTCTATCATCCTGGTTCTACCTGGTTCTACTCTTTATCTGGCTGCCTCTTCTGGATCTAGCCCTAAGAATGTCCATGGCATCTATGATGTACATGACACTAGAACACCAGTGAAGGCACAGGACCGTAGAGACTGGACCACTCAAGTGGTCGCTCTCCTTCGAACATCTACTTCGAGCCTCTTGTTTGGTACTGTATTCATCTCAGTTGTACATGGACATCATCTGGTTCTTTGAACTCATGGAGCATTGTATTTGTTAACTACTCCCAATAATATATCATATATTGAGGGGGGGGTCGGCCCGTTCCGGCCCCAATGCTGGTGTCCATCTATCAACATTTCATTTCATTTCAATTTTCAGTTGTTATTAAGTTGTCCATTTCAAATTGTGATATTTAAGTTGTGCTATTACGCGTGTGGGTGTCCAACGGAGTCTACTCCCACTTGACGGGATTGGTTTCATTGGTATCAGAGCACGGTTGTTTCCCTCTTCTTAGTGGGGAAACGAACCTGTGTATTGGACACCCCGCTTCTAGCACACTTAACACAATGGACAGCCAAGGCAACCCTTTGGAAGTGCCTAATTCGAGGGGCCCATCCAGTGCCTCGCGTGGTTCTGATGCTCTACGAGGAAGGCACAAGCCCCTTGAAAGGGTAAATGATAGTGATTCAAAGGGACAACTGTCTCGAGGAAAGACAGTCATGCAAGAAGAAGAGCCTGATGCAATTAGAGCTGAAATGGAGCATATGAGAAAGCTTTTGTAGGCACAAGAGCAAGAGCTGAAATTTTTGCATGAAGATCCCCATGTGCAAAGTGCCATTGAAGCAAGGAAAGCCGATGCAATGGTAGATGTGACTTTTGAGTCCATGGCACGGGAAGTGGGCAAGAAGCCAAGGGAGTTGGCACTTTCTTACCTCCTCCGCAAAGGTGACATCAAAGAGGGGGAAGATGGAGAGCTGAAATTCAGAAATCCACCTCGCTTGAAGCATGGAGATCCCGCATCTCAAAGGTTGAGGTCTTTTATGCAAAAGGAAGAGGTGACAGACACCTCTCGTCATGCATCTTCTCCACAAGATACAAAGCCTGACAGATATATGTCTGCTAGTTGGAGGGCATAATGGTCACATGCATTCAAGACATGTATCCCATGGTAGGGGTGACAGGTCTGCCACTAAAAGAGCTTTGCCTTCTGAGTTGTCTCATGGAGAGACATTGCCTTATGCAGGAAAGTCACATGCATCTGATTCTCAAGTTCGTGGAGCACATGCCACCGTGCTTCATGAAACTTCCAAGATGGCCCATGGAGCCCATGCAGATAGGGCTGCCCCGTTGGATAAGGGGAAAAGAAAAAGAGAGGACTAAGAGCCTCATGCCAGAAAGCTCAAGGAATTTAAAGCAGGTGACAAGTCCGTTAAGTTTGATGTTTTTCATGGAGAGCATGATGCTTCCAAAGTGTTAGCATTTGTGGCACAGTTTGACATTGCTTTTAGCGATGAGGACTTCACTAAGAAGTCTAAAGTACGCCATGCTAGCATGTTTTTGAAGGGGACCGATGCTCATTGGTGGATCACTGAAAAGATCACCAAGGACCTCATTTGCACCTGGAAGGAGTTTAAGGACAGATTCTATGCTCAGTTTTTGCCACCAAATGCGGAGCAAACTCTCACCCAAAAGTGGGATAGACTTGAGCAAAGAGATAATGAAAGTGTGCAACAGTATGTCAACAAGTTTTGGAAAGTGTTGCTCGAGGTAACTCCTTTTATGCAAATCACTGAGGATGAAAGAAAGAGGAAGTTTCGCTCCGGATTGCAACCAGCTTATCGTTCGAGCATTGAATTGCACCCGAAACATACTTTGCAACAGCTTACAGCCTCTGCTCTTGCTACGGAGCAATTGGTGCTCAAAATTAAGCAAGATCAAGGCGGTTCAAAGGGGAAAGACAAGGCTGTCCCAAATCTGCAAAAAGGTGGACAGCCACCTAAAAAGAACTTCCGGGAGACCCACAAGGGAGGTAGAGCTGAAAATACCTCATCTAAAGATCAAGGCCCAAAGAAGAACAAATTTGGCTTGACCCCGGAGCAAAGAGAGCAATATGCCAAGGAGGGAAAATGTTTTTCTTGTGGCAGCAAAGAGCACATGTTTCGACAATGCCCTGACCGCAAACCAAAGCACGAGGACAAGCAAACCAAGGCTAATGTACATGCAGTTCCGGATGTGCAGGGAAACACAAATCATGATGCAAAAGAGTAGATGGTATGCAAGGCTTGGGGTTAAATCAAGGATCAGCCCGCCTTATTCATGTTTGACTGTGCAACCGATAACTTCATCTCTATACAAACGACAGCTGCCTTGGGTATTGAGGTTGAGAACATGGGACCTCAGATTGAAGCCGAAGCTGCTTTTGTTGATAAAGAGGTGCAGGTTACCCCATTGATAGAGAAGTTGCGCATACATATCCAGGGCTACCTTGATAATGAACATTTCTTAGTTGCACCACTAAATGGATATGATGTATTGTTGGGCAAGCCATGGCATCATAGGCTTGAGCCCCGCAAAGAGTACAAGACCAACATGATTTCTTTTATGCATAGAGGCCGCATGCATTTCATTGATGCTAGCAAAGAAGGGGATTCCATCCCACTTGTATCTCACATCCAAATTAATAAAGCAATGAAAAAGAGTCTTTCTGCGTACTTGGTTTTTGTTCGTGATAGCATTGAACCAAGTCATCAAAATGTGGATGCTATGACTTATGATAGGCTGAATTTTCTTCATTCATTCAACCACTGTTTTGCTGATGCATTGCCAGGTGAATTACCTCCCCAAAGGCCCGAAGATCATCGCATAGATCTTGTGCCAGGTAGTTCTCCACCTAACAAACCCGCATACCGTGTGAGTGCCGCACAACAAGAGATCATGACGCAGGTAAATGTTCAGAGATACATTATTTGGGTCACATTGTATCCAAGGATGGAGTAAGAGACCATTCGGAATTGCAAAACGTACATCAAGTACGTAGTTTTCTGGGATTATGTTCATATTATAGGCGTTTCATAAGGCATTTTGCTATGATAGCCACCCCTCTACATGATCTCACAAAGAAGAAAACCACTTTCAAATGGACTTCAAAAGAACAGGATGCTTTCTTGCAGCTCAAGCATGCTATCATATGTGGACCTGTATTGATTATTCCTGACTTGCAAAGGTCATTCGTAGTAGAATGTGATGCTTGTGGCAATTGTATAGGTGCTGTCCTAAATCAAGAAGGGCATGCAGTTGCATACGAAAGCCGTCATTTGCATGATGCTGAGCTTCATATGGATAACTATGAGAAAGAGCTCTTGGCTGTAATTCATTCTTTAAAGATATGGAAACATTATCTTCTTGGGGCTGAATTTGTAGTCAAGACAGATCATCAAAGCTTGAGATATTTTCTATCTCAAACAAAGCTTTCAGAGAAACAGATGAGAATGGCAAATTTTCTTTCTATGTTTCATTTTCAGATTGTACATACTCCGGAAAGAAAAATGTGGTGGCAGATGCGTTATCCAAGAGGCCTTATGTGGCTGCAGTCTCAGTGGCCTCTCATGGAGACTTATCTGCTATGCGAAATTTGTATCATTTGGATGCTGATTTTTGCCATATATGGACTGATTTGATGGCTGGTCATTCACATGCCTCTTATGTTATCAACGAGGGCTATCTTATGAAGGATAATTGCCTATGTGTGGTGAAGGATTTGCGTCCAAAGGTTATGGAAGAATGTCACGCTCCACCTTATGCTGGTCATAGAGGTATCATGCCCACTACACGCATGATTGAGAGATATTTCTTTTGGCCAAGCATGCGTAAAGACATTGAGGCTTATGTACGTGCATGTATTACTTGCCAAAAGGTGAAATTTGACAGGCAAAAACCTCCAAGTTTGCTTCAGCCATTGCCTATTCCTTCGCAACCTTGGGAAAGTATTACTATGGATTTTATTATGGATTTGCCTCGATCCCAGCATGGGAATGATGCTATTTGGACCATTGTGGACAGGTTTAGCAAGCAAGCTCATTTCTTGCCCGTCAAGAAAACCATTAAAGTTGATCATATGGTAAAGCTTTTTCTTGCTAACATTTTCAAACATCATGGTATGCCTAAATCCATTGTTGGGGATAGAGATCCCAGGACTACGAGCCTCTTTTGGAGGGCTTTATTTGATAATATGGGCACTAAACTTGAGTTTTCATCAGCTTATCATCCCCAAACGGATGGCCAAAGTGAAGCTGCAAATTTAGCCGTGTTGGATTTGTTGAAGTGTTATGTGGCAGATCAAAAGACTCCATGGGAGAAGTATCTTCCACTTGTTGAGTTTACCTACAATAATACGATCCATGCCTCCACCACGGGAAAGGCCCCGTTTGAGATTATTTATGGCAGAATGGTATTGCCACCCATCCTTCGTACAAAGGATTGTTGGAATTAGAGTTGCAGGAAAGCACACAAAGCTTGGAGAAGAAGAAGCAAGAATGCACACAACACAAAGTGTATTAGATTGTGTCAATGTACAAAAGATAAGTTAGCCCTAGAAGGATGGGCGTATATACAAGCCGGGGGAAAAAACCTCCTAAAGAGGAAAAAAGTGCCCCGGCGGTCCTAAATGTGTTCACACATCACTGCCTATATATATATATATATATGGCAACAAATCCCCCCCTGGGAGTGATGGTGTGAACGAGAGCTGGCACTCATGTATAGGGGAGTGCCATGCCCGAAGTAGATCAGTCCACAAAGAGGAGCAAGCCCAAAGCTTTGCGGAAAGCTTCGAACTTCTCACGAGGAAGCGCCTTTGTGAAAAGATCGGCGAGGTTGTCTTGTGTTGGCACATAGGCCAAGCTGATCTCTCCTGCTGAGAGTCTCTCCCTGACATAGTGATAATGCACCTCAATGTGCTTTGTGCGAGCATGAAAAACTGGGTTTCTCGCAACTGCCAATGCGCTCTGACTGTCAGTGAAGATAAAGGTGGCAGACTCCTGTCCAACACCCAAGTCAGCCATAAGCCGTCTGAGCCACACACTCAACCGTAGCTGTGAAAGCTGCCCTGTACTCAGCTTCACAACTAGAAGTGGCCACAGTAGGTTGCTTCTTGCTCAACCAAGATATGCATGAGCTACCGAGCATGAAACAAAAACCACTTGTGGACACTCTTGTGTCATAGCAACCAGCCCAATCTGAGTCCGAAAAAGCATGTAAATCTGGCGGCAACGATCCCCCCTTGGGATAAAACAACCCAAGATGTATGGTGCCACTCAAGTAGCGAAAGATGCGTTTAACTGCCTTCCAATGCTGAGACCCTGGGCTATGCATAAACCTGCTCACCTGTGAGACTGCAAACGGAATGTCCGACCTCGTAATGCATACATAAATGAGGCAACCAACAGCTGTCTAATAGAGTGTGACATCAAAGTGATCTCCAGCATCATGAAGACTCAACTTCAAACCTGTCTCCATTGGAGTAGCAATAGGCTTGCAGTCTTCAAGGCCAAATCTCCGCAACAATGTCTCAATATACTTTGTCTGACACAAAGCAATACCTCCATCACACTGCTTAAATTGTATCCCCAAATAATGATGCAAATGCCCCAAATCTGACATCTCAAAAGAGGCATTCAAATCAGCCTTAAAATCAGCAATATGACTCTCATTTGGTCCTGTGAGCAGCATGTCATCGACATAGAGAGCAATGATTAGATGTACACCATCCACACGTTTAACATACAAAGTGCTTTCTGTTGGACTATTCTGAAATCCATGTGCAGTCAAATATCATATTCACTTTGCATTGCAGCCAACCAATTTTCTGATTTTTGTGCCTCATCAAAAGTTTGATTGAAGCTTTAATACATCATTGGAACCTAATGTACTTTTTATGCATTAGTACTCACCTGGGCCTTATCTTTTTGTAGAGATGTGGGCAAGAAGCTTGAGGATGCTTCCGCGTGCAAATCAAGATACAAATGGAGCTATCGAGTCATATCATGCTACTTTAAAGTCTCGTTTCTTATGTGGCAAGAAGTACATATGGGGACGTAGAATTGATTGGCTTTTGCACAAACTTATGACGGCATGTTTATCGTATTTTTCGTATATAGTTGAGGCAAAGAAGGGTGGCTTTGTCATAAATAAAGCCATAAAAAGATTGATTGAGCATTCACTGAAAAGAGCTCAGAGCATCCCAGATGGAGATGTACTATTTTTTAATGAAGGCACAAGGGTTATGGCAAAGGTAAAAAGTCAATCCTCAGGCGCCAAGATCCATTACATTGTGTATAATGCCGATTGTGATTGGGATTGTTGTAATTGTGGATGGGCAATATGTGTAAGCACCAAGTAAAGGTCATGCTACTAAAGGGTTTTAATTTAAATACTATCATTGGTAAGTGTTTGGAGTTGTATGACAATGGCCATGACACATGTATTGGCTCAAATTGTATTTCTGTCATGGAGGAGACTCATAGCATTGAGAATGGTCTACATTCTCAACAAGGTACTCAAGAGCCAAATGCGAAGAAGCCTAATGCGACAGATTGCTATGAGCGCATTGTACACATGGTGGAAGGAAAACCAAGCTTACAAGCACATTTTGATGCCTTAATGCAAAGGTTATTGCTTCAAATGCAAGAGGTGCAAGCAAGGGACGAGCATGGAGCATTGCATCCTGCTGAGAATTTTCAGATTGTACAAGATGGTTTTGGAAATTCTATACAACGAGCAAGACCATTCATTGAGCGTCCTCTTGGGAGAAAAGCATATACAAAAAATAGTGCTCTTCCTTTTCCACGGTCCGCAGCTACCAAAAAACGCTCCATGCAAGCAACTTTGGATGCCAAAGCTTTGGATGGGAATGCAGAGTGATCATTGTAGCTAGTGACATAAAACACTTGGGCTTAATTTTGTTCTTCATTATGCTTATGCTAGTGCTTTTTTTTCAAGTAGCTTCCTTTTAATGGATATGAACTTTTTTTTCAAGTAGCTTCCTTTTAATGGATATGAACTTTTTTGAACCATGTATAGCATTGATGCATGTTGATCGAAAAGTCTTTCTTACAAAAAGCACCTTGGCGATTGTGTATTATGCCGATTGTGAATGTGTGACAATGGTTCAATACTCTTGAACCAATTTAAAAGTAGACCTTCCAAGAAGGATGGTAAGAAAATTGTGGATAAAGTGATTGAACATATGGAGGCAAAGTGGAGAGTATCTCCTAGAGAGCCTAGGAAAGTGTGCCCTTATTATGGTGGTGGGGCCCATGAAGGATTGTTTAGAACAAGTCAATGTATCCCTATTGTTCTAGTTTCCCATGTAGGATTGTTAAGAACAAGTCAATGTAAAACGACATGACATAGAGAATATAGGCTTGTTAAGAATAGTATGGAGTATGAGGAATTTGTTCAGCATATGCACATTATGTTGTGAGTTTGTTACACGTTATAAGAGAGATGAGAGCATACCTCATGGTCTACATTGTGAAGAGGATGGGTACGTTATGAGTTTCCTAGACGTGCCTGAAAACAAGATATATCAACAATATACTAGCTGGGATATTCAGCAAGTTCCAGTGGGATCCCTCTTTGTTCTCGAAGAATCGGGTTCACCATATGTACCTCGAGCAGATGGTTGAGAGCTTGCTTTTCTGTCATGTTTTGTGTTGTTACGTCCCAGCAATCACTCCCTCTACATGCGTGAAATAATTGGTGGAGCTTAGTCCCATATCTTCCATAATAACCTTCTCCAATCTGGGCTCTAATGGTGATAATAACAATAACTCAGATGCCCAAAGCCAACAAGAGGCTGCTATGTGGAACTCCTGGGACCTTTCTCCCCTCTGCCCACTTTCTGTTGCTTGATCAAAGAGAGAGAGAGAGAGAGAGAGAGAGAGAGAGATTATCACTAATCATCATTTGAAGACAACCAGATATCTCTTATTGTATATTTTGGATGATGCAAGAAAATTGCACAAATACAGTGATCAATCCATTGTGTGGTCTTTAAAAAATCGTTATTATTAATTGTGATGCTGACGCCCTCAATTAAGTCCCTCATGCATTGTGATGATTGTCATTATGGAGCGTTTCAATACTAATAATTTGCATTCTGGATCAAGTACGAGTACTACTAATGCAAGTTGTTTATACTGTTGCATCTAATAATGATCATTCTGCGATTGTATTAGACTAATGCAAGCAATCGATAATGTGGCGGTCTTTAATTATCTTTCTGTTATTTGGTTGATTAATTAGCTCATTGACGTACTAATGATACGGTTAGGGTACTCTATGGAGTCTAGAATCAAGAATACTGTGGTATGCGCCTCGAATTTAGAAATATTAAACGAAGAATGTTTTGGATTACTCGAAAAATAGAGAAACCATTGAGATGGAAGCGGCCAGCTTTCAAAGATCAGCATCTGCACAGGGGCTGAGCTGGCATGAGGGGGCTCCAGGTGGAAAGTGTTTCATGCACTCCCCCGCTACACGACAAGGGGGAGCGCATGAAATATATCCCCACCCTTAAATTGTATACCAAATAATGATGCAAATGTCCCAAATCTGACATCTCAAAAGAGGCATTCAAATCAACCTTAAAATCAGCAATATGACTCTCATTTGGTCCTGTGAGCAGCATGTCATCGACATAGAGAGATGATTAGATGTACACCATCCACACGTTTAACATACAAAGTGCTTTCTGTTGGACTATTCTGAAACCCATGTGCAGTCAAATATGCATGTATCTTTTCATACCAAGCTCGTGGAGCTTGCTTTAAACCATATAAAGCCTTTTTCAACCTGCACACTTTGTTTTCCTGCCCTCTTTGAACAAAACCACGAGGCTGCGATACATACACCTCTTCATGCAAATCTCCATTCAAGAACGCAGTCTTTATATCCAGCTCATGTACATTCCAACCATTATGAGCTGCCAATGCACAAATGCTACGAATGGTAGTCATACGACAAGTGGGAGCAAAGGTCTCATCAAAATCAATGCCCTTTTCTTGAGCATAACCCTTTGCAACAAGTCTAGCCTTATAGCGATCAACACTGCCATCTGGCTTTCGTTTTAACTTAAAAACCCACTTACATCCAATGGCCTTTTTACCAATAGGCAAATCACACAAAGACCATGTACCATTCTTCACTATAGCATCATATTCACTTTGCATTGCAGCCAACCAATTTTCTGATTTTTGTGCCTCATCAAATGAAAGAGGTTCTTCCTCTTCACACATACTAGACACAGCCAAAGCATAACAATCTGATGCATAAGAGGCATGCTGAAAACCTGAACGAGTACGACTAGATATAGGTGCATCAATTTTACTATCACGCAAGGTTTGCACCAGCCATTTAGGCATACCTCTAGCCTGCTCATTTTCAGCCCTATCCTCAGAAATTACATCCTGTAAATCTGCATCAAAAATAGGCTGATCTATGATGTCGTTTGAAATCTGCATAGGCTGAATATTTGCCTCATTAGGACTTACATTTGAATTCCCACCTGTAAACAGAGGCAACAATGTATCAAATACATCCCGTGAGCTCACACCTGTCTCTTTGGTACATGATAACAAAGGCTGCACAGCATCTTCCACAAAAACAAGATCTCGACTAATCAAGATACACTTAGACTGCGGATGATACAATCTGTAACCCTTGCTCTCAGCACTGTAGCCAACAAAAATGCATTTGACAGCCTTATCATCTAATTTTCTACGTTGTTGCATAGGCACTAAAGCATAGGCCAAGCAACCAAAGACACGCAAGTGACCAATAGAAGGCTTCCTGCCATGCCAAGCTTCGTATGGAGTAATAGACTGCAAGGCCTTAGTGGGACACCTGTTGAGTACATATGCAGCACACATGATAGCCTCAAGCCAAAACGCATGTGGCAAAGCTTGGCTCTTGACCATACATCGTGCCATCTCCATAACTGACCTGTTCTTCCTCTCAGCAACACCATTTTGCTGAGGGGTATACGGCACTGTACATTGGTGTTTTATCCCACAACTAGCCAGAAATGCATCAAACTCTTAAGACATGTACTCCCCCCCTCGATCAGAACGGAGGGTGCCCACAGTACAAGTGGATACATTTTCAACCATAAGCATAAACTGTTTGAAGCACAAAAACACTTCGGACTTTGCCTTCAATGGATATACCCATGCATGCCTTGAGTAATCATCAATGAAAGTCACGAAGTACAAGTGTTTACCAAATGACGGAGTTTGCATATGCCCACATACATCACTATGTACAAGCTGCAATTTGCAAGTGGCCCGCACAGAACCATCCTTTGGAAACGCAGAACGCCCAAAATACAGCCTTCACAAACATGTTTCAATGGTGCCTCAAGAGGGGACAATGAAGCAACCATATCAAATTTCTGCAAACGTAGCAAACTAGCAAAGTTCCGATGACCAAAACGAGCATGCCATAGTTTTGCATCTGAAACTGCCTTTTCATCAGAAACTGCATTTGCTGAATCTTCCACACACTTGTCATAAGAATTGAGCCTATACAGCCCACGAAACAAGGTGCCAGATATAATAATCGTATCACCAGAAGTCAAATCATGAACAGTACATCTGTCATCCACAAATTTGACTACAAGTCCAAGTCTAGCAAGCGCAGAGACAGACAATAGATTCTTCTTTATCCCTGGCACATACAAAGCATCTGAAAGTGTGAAAGTGCTGCCATTTGCAGCAGTAAGCATAATTTTACCAACGCCCTTCACTGGGTAAGAAGCATTATTGGCACATGTGACAGTATTCCCATTAGGGACAACCTCAAGAGAAGTGAACATATCACGATGCGAGGTAATGTGCTTTGTAGCACCACTGTCAAAATACCATACATTAGAGTCAACAGAAACTGCCAAACATGCATCATGTACAGATGGGTCATACTGGCAATACACGCTAAATGCCCATTCTGTATCCTGCACAACATTTGCAGAATCTGCATTTGTAGAAGCATCCGCTATTGTGGCTGCATTTGACTCTTTCTTCTTTGCCTCTTTAGCCTTTAGCTTAGGGCAATTCTTAATGACATGATCATTTGCCTTACAATAGTTGCACCTGGTCTTTTTCTTGCCTTTATCAAGAGTCTTCTCAGACTTATTGTTGCTACGTGTGGAAGGAGAAGAAGTTGCAGACCTACTAATAGGAGAAGAAACAGTGGAAGGGGCTGCCTTACCACTTCTTCTCTGTTGCTGGGCAGCAATAAATGCTTGATCAACTGCACGCTGCCTGGCCCTGTTTTGCCTGGACTGCGCTTCTTGCAAGAGCTTGTTGACTAAAGTATCATACTTGACAGCATCAGGTCTGTCCTCATTAAGAAGTCTCCACGTGGAAGCAAAAGTCTGATATGTCTCAGGTAAAGCATCAAGAACAGTCTGCACAAGAGAATGATCAGGAATAATCTCACCTACAAAAATCAACTGTTCTTTGAGATCTTTAATTTCAGCAAGAAAAACATTCATGTCATCATCTTCTTGCATAATCTTCAATTCTAGCTCTTTACGCAGGTAAACCATTTTTGCCTCGTTACGACCTGCATACAAACCAGCTAGAATATCCCAAGCCTGTTTTGCTGTTTTAGCTGAATGAATATGTGGGGTGATGTTACGTTTGACAGAAAGTGCAATCAAGGCATGAGCCTGCGCATCTTTACCATCCCAACGAGCTTGTTCAGCAGTGGGTAAAACAGCAGCAACAGTAGAGCTGCTAGAACCTGCAACATCCTCAAACAGATCCTACATCCACAGAACCTGGACGTACATCCATACCCTGCACAATGTTTCACACTCCTTTTGCAACCAAAACATGCTGCATCATGTATGCCCAAAGTGGGTAGTTGCTGTCTCCATCCAATTTGTCATCAGCAGATAACATGCGAAATACATCATTGCTGTTATCAGCCATGGCCACTGACTGAAACTGATGCAAAAGCTACCTGTAATGAAGCAAAGACTGAACAGAGAACAACTCGTGCTATGTAGCACGGTCCACAATAGAATACGTATGCTGTTTTGCAGAAAACTGCACTGTCGAAATTTCTGCAGAAAATGACGAAAACACCAGTGCAGAACTTGAAATGCAAAAACGGAGCCCGAAACGACCTCAGATGCGATTTCTGAGAACGCTAAGCCCTACGGGCTTATTTGCAGAGTATAGGGACCTAGAAGCCCTCGTAAAAGCTCACCTCAATCCGAGAACGTGAGTCGGAGAGTGCTGGCGGTGTAGCCCTGGGAGCCGATGCCTGCTCTGATACCAATTGTTGGAATTAGGGTTGCAGGAAAGCACACAAAGCTTGGAGAAGAAGAAGCAAGAATGCACACAACACAAAGTGTATTAGATTGTGTCAATGTACAAAAGATAAGTTAGCCCTAGAAGGATGGGCGTATATACAAGCCGAGGGAAAAAACCTCCTAAAGAGGGAAAAAGTGCCCCGGCGGTCCTAAATGTGTTCACACACATCACTGCCTATATATATATATGGCAACAAGGATGAGATTTTTGCAGCTGATGAATATATTCGTGACTTGGATGTAGCTTTTACTCAGTTGGACAGCCATTGCAAGGTCACAAGATAAGCATAAAATGGCTGCTGACAAGCATAGAAGGGACATGCAAGTCAAAGAAGGTGATTGGGTTTTGCTGAAATTTGAGAAGGCTAGGCTTCGGAAGAGGCCAAGACGAGAAGGATCATATCCTAAGCTTTCTCCTCGCTATTATGGACTCCTCAAGGTGATCCAAAAGATCAATGAAGTGTCATACAGGCTTGCTGTTGCAGGCATATCTTGAGGCTTTTCAGTTGAGGACAACTCTTTAGAAGCCCTGGGGGATGTCACCAATTGGCCAACCATTTGGTCCATCTCTAGTTTTGTGTCTCGTTCACTTGAGGCCACGCCGGTGTCTCATGTGAAGAGGCCAGTATTTTTGCTTAACATGAACGAGAGCCAGACTGGTGCCACATGTGTTAGCAGGATGGTGTCGTATGGACCGGAGCCAGACTGGTGCCACCCGTGTATGACCTAGACTGTGTTCTATCCATGGGATTGTCACGCCATGGAAGGGCCAGTATTTGTGCGGTGTCTTGCCTATGGGACTGTCACTCCATAGGGAGGCTCGTGCCTGGAACTGTGTTTTACCTATGGGACTGTCACTCCATAGGAAGACCAGGATTTATGTTTTATGTCGCGCCATTTCTGTGCCCGACAGATGTTTTGTACTTGTTCCATGAGCGGGACGCCTGCCAGTGAGTCGTGAAGTTTGCTCTGTCTTCTGACGAGTTTTGTTGCGTGTGAACAGGTGGTAAGTGTATTGCACTTGTTGGTTTAATAGCTTTATTTCTAACCTTTCATTTTATAAGGTGGTAAGTTCACATTCATTTTTAAGTGGGCACCCATTATGGGCACCCACATATGGGCCAAGGTGGGGAGCCACACTTAGCCCCTTAAGTGTGTGGGGGTGGGTGCATGGCCACCTACCCACACCACACCATGAAACTGGCCGCCCCCATGCAACCTTGGGGAGCCGGCCAGCAGGTGGCTGCACTTGCTCTCCGGCAGGCTGCCCTCTAACCCTGCAGACAGCTACGCCACCCCACACGCAGCTGCAGCTAGGTTTTCTTCTGCACTCTCCAGGTGGCAGTGTCTCCCACAGCAGCAGGCTGCGCATACTCTCCAGCAGGCTGTGCTCCTCCTCCCTTTCAGGCGGCTGCCACTTCTCTACAAAAGGTGGCTGTCTCCTCTTCAACAGGCAGTTGTTTCACCCTCTACAGGCAGCTGCGTGGGGTTGCACCTTCCTTCCATAGGTGGCTGCAGGTGGCTCTGCACCTCCTAGGTGGCTACACCTTCTACACAGGCAGCAGCTCCTCCTCGTCGTCGACAGGCTGCTGCGCCCTGGTGTCCACTTCTAGTAGCTGCACACAAACACCTCGGGTATCTGTCTTTCATTTGCGAGCTACAAGTAAGTGAATTCAGATTTAAGTAAAGAACTTTGTTGTAAATCTGATAAAGGATTCTCTCTACCGCTAACACCCGTTCGGTGCCGGGTAGTCCAAGCTTTTGGAGAACCACGGTCCAAAGGTGCCGGGTAGTCCAAGCTTTTGGAGAACCACCTCGGGTATCTGTCTTTCATTTGCGAGCTACAAGTAAGTGAATTCAGATTTAAGTAAAGAACTTTGTTGTAAATCTGATAAAGGATTCTCTCTACCGCTAACACCCGTTCGGTGCCGGGTAGTCCAAGCTTTTGGAGAACCACGGTCCAAAGGTGCCGAGATCGGGAGAGCCAGGCGTTAGTACGGGAGCTGAATATTGGTATGGACATGGAACTGGCCGACCAGCAGTCGGCCAGCATAAAAAGTGTCCAAAGACCCATATAAATAGGGCCAAGTCCTCCATATTGTATTCATTCAGCCCACTAGGGGTTTGAGTCAGTAGGAGTCCTAGTTTGGGACTGAATTTTGGTGTGTTATCACCTTTTCAAGAAGGCAGCCAAGGGCTGCAGACATGTACCCTTTTTGTACCATAGTATATACTGAATTTCCAGCAATTCTCACTCTCTCTCTCTACTCTCTCTCTACCTGCGTTTTTGCATCAAATGGTGCGTTTTTGCATCATAAGGTTTTCCAAGAGTGTTTAGGGCTGAAAGAAGACTACCCAGAGCTTCCGCGTGTTACATTGGTATCAGAGCATCAGGCTCAGCAAAGCTAAACACTGATTCAGTCCCAGATGATGGTGTACAGGTCCAAGGTACAGGAAAGTACACGGATTCGAAGCCCAAGGCGAGGAGCACAGAAGCGGGAAGAACTCCCAGGAGGTTTGTTGGTGGTGTTCCACAGTGCCAGATGGGGATGGCAGTTCCGTGAGCCAGATAGGTTCTCAGGTAACGGTCCCAAGGGAGGTTGATCCTCCAAGGGTGATGTGAGAGTGCCAGACTCAGTTCCTAGGAAAGAAGACCAAGACCGTGTTCAGAGTCAAGGCAGGAATGGATTGTGGACTAGAGGAAGACTATATGCATAGATCTTCATTAGAGACAGAGTGGTTTGGAGAACAGACCGGATTTTCAGAGAAAAAGGTTTTGCCAGGGATGGATGATGACAGAGGGACTTCGGGACAGGATTGGGATGATGACAGTCATCCAAGAGCAAGTTGGATTCCCGTCATCAAGTTTAGCAGAGGGGGATGTCATGTGCATCACAGATGCCATGGACATTCTCAGGGCTAGATCCAGAAGAGGCAAACAGATAAAGACCATGAACCAGTAGAAGATAGGTAGAACCAGAATGTAGGAGCTTCAGGTGTAGCATCTGAGGTGGACATGGAGCAAGACTTGGAGCAAAGCATGGATCAGATGGCTGTCGGCTGCAGGACAGAGGATGCTGGCTGCCAGAAGAGCTGTTGGCTGACGTCAGCAGAGTGTGGGCAGCAGGCGCATCATAAACAAGCAGCAGATCCAGTCGGGCAGAGTATATCCAGTCGGGCAGCGCTGAATATTGGTATGGACATGGAACTGGCCGACCAGCAGTCGGCCAGCATAAAAAGTGTCCAAAGACCCATATAAATAGGGCCAAGTGCTCCATATTGTATTCATTCAGCCCACTAGGGGTTTGAGTCAATAGGAGTCCTAGTTTGGGACTGAATTTTGGTGTCTTATCACCTTTTCAAGAAGGCAGCCAAGGGCTGCAGACATGTACCCTTTTTGTACCATAGTATATACTAAATTTCCAGCAATTCTCACTCTCTCTCTACTGTCTCTCTACCTGCGTTTTTGCATCAGATGGTGCGTTTTTGCATCATAAGGTTTTCCAAGAGTGTTTAGGGCTGAAAGAAGACTACCCAGAGCTTCCGCGTGTTACAGTTCCGGCCCCAGTGCTGGTGTCCATCTATCAACATTTCATTTCATTTCAATTTTCATTTGTTATTAAGTTGTCCATTTCAAATTGTGATATTTAAGTTGTGCTATTACGCGTGTGGGTGTCCAACAGAGTCTACTCCCACTTGACAGGATCGGTTTCATTCATCATCAACGTTTACTACTTCATCGAGCACATCCACTTCCGGGTGCTCTGCCCTAGTCCATGAGCCTACAGGATGCCCCAAGCATCCATTACTTAGAAACGACGCCGAAAAGGAGCGTCATCGGCATCGAGGGGGGTTTCTTCCTCTACTTCTAAGTTCCCTATTTTGTATGAGTCAAGGGTTCTATGCCCAGGTAGTCCCCCAAAATAACTCATGGGTAGTCCCCCAAAATCTGAGTTATTTATCTTTTGGATCCTTTTTTGGATTATGTAACACCTTATTTCCATAAAAGGCTCCTCTCCATCATACCCTTTTTGCCCTTGCTTTAGGTGAGAGGAGGTTGTTTTACTATGCCAATGCAGGCTGTCTTTGTCACCCGAGGCAGGACCTGACCTCTAAGTCTTTCACCGAGACCATGCTTGTTAAGCCTCTAAGCCACGCTTGTTGAGCCTCTGAGTCTTTTGTGCCACCCTTAGTGGCCTCTGAGCCAAGCTTACTGGCCTCTGGCCTCTGGGACTTAAGCCGGGAACACGTCTTGTGTCTACTTGTGTTGGTGTGCAGGACTATTGAAGAAAATGCACGCAACTCCACCATAACTCTATAGGGGAGTTTGTTGGATATTTCAAAGTTAGTCTGGAGTCTAGTGTCTTTTGTGGTGTGAACACACTAGGTGTGAACACTCTCTTATTTAGGGTCAAAAGACAAAGGCCTTGATGCCTATAAAAGCAAGTACTTGGGTCCTTCATTCTTTCATATGAGTACCATTCAAGTTGTGTAATCTCTCTCTCTCTCTCTCTCTCTCTCTCTCTCTCTCTCTCTCTCTCTCTATATATATATATATATATATATATATATATCCTTTGATTCTAACTTTTGTCTCATAGGTCATCGGGCCTTTTGAAGACGTTAATATGACATTTCATTTCATTTCATTTCTTTCTCTCTCTTGTGATTCTCAAGATAGAGGACATACACGAGCCAAAGGCATTTGGAAAATCAAGTATAGATCGTATTGTCATGCTGTGTATGTCACATATCTACATAACATGTCCCCCTCGATTAACCACTCTAATACTAAAGCCTAGTACCTATCCAACTCCATAAGATAAACCAGGACTTAGATCTATCCTTTATCATCCAATCTCGAAAGGGGATATCTATTCTACAGAACCAAAAATCTACACATTCTATAATTACCAGCATAATCACCAATAAACCTAGTGCACCTCAAGGAAAAAACACCTGGCATTACGGCCCATCCTCACCATGCTAACAATAATAAAGTTATCCATGGTCACGTAGCACCCTCGCCAGTGTAATTTTCTCGACAAAAGTCAAGCCATGCTTCCCTCATGGGTCAAACTCATAAGTCTAAAACAGGAAACACTCTCTCAAGAATGATAATAAAACCACTCTCCATATCTTGTGCACTACATCCAAGACATGTGTTGGATCACATACATAATTTCAAGTTACTCTAGGTAAACAATAGGCAAGATCAATGATTGTTCAGGAAAGTAATAAGCAACTACAAGAAGTCACATATCTGGTCACTAACACTCGGTTGTGACATACACAGGTTACAATCAAAGCACCTGCCCTACCGAAATTCCTTCGTCGAGGCTTCCTCATTGGAATCTATCTATCTAGGACGAACCAATGTTATTCCTAGATGAATCCAAGAACATATTCCAAACAAATCCATACATTTCATACGCATATGGTTGCAGCCTAATTCACTATATAATATATATATATACACACACACATATACACACACACACACACACACACATATATAATACACACACACACACACACACACATATATATACCTAGATGAATCCAGGAACATATACGTATATATATACGTACGTGTCGCTACCCGACTTGTTCTTGGCCGAAGCTGACAGTTCGTGCCCTTCTCTACTGTGCGTCTCTTGCTGCTCGTGCCCTTCTGCAAGGCATGCCCGATCTGGCAAAGCCTCTCTCTCTCTCTCGCTCTCAATTTTTCCCTTTCTCCCAAAACTAAAATTGTCCTTACAAACGATCAGATTCTCCGATTTGGAACTTCTCCCAGTTAATTTCTCCACATTTCCCCCATTTTCCCCCTTTACCCTAACTTTTCACAGCAGATGGCCTATTATGCAGATTAGATTGAACAAATGGTGAAGAGCTTACCGAAGTTGGCTTCCACGTCAGGGAAGGCCATGGAATCGTTGGAGGGAGTTATGAGAAGGAGCGTAGCATTGACACGGCCCAGAAGGGTGAAGATGACAATGGTTAGGCCCACCAAGCTCAGCATCACCTCCCTTCGCCTCACTAGCCCCGCCCACGCGACCCCCTCTCCTCCTCCTCGCTCTCCCCCTGCCTCGTTCTCCCTTGCGTTCGGCATCTTCACTACTTGAATTAGTAGTCTTCACCATGCTTTGTAGTCCATCCCATTCTTTATTTTACTATTGGCCTTCGGTCAAAACTAACTCTTCACTTTTCTCCATTAATTAATTAATACTCCTATCGGGCATTAACTAATTAATCAGTCTTCGTGGATAGGGGCACCAACTATGCTCCATGTGTCGATCGTTTGTAGCATGTTTATACAGCCCTATTATGAAGAGTAGCCATGGTTAAGCACCCTGGGCACTCGACATCCCCGTATTCACACGAGGAGGTGACCTATGAGGCCAGATGGTTTAGAGCAAGTTGAATTATATTTGGCACATTGCCAAATAGACTACATGCTACAATGGACCGTAATTTCATAATGGTCCACGCATTGAAATAGGTAAACTTTACTTTTGGACACCTTGTCCCCTGAGGGACCGAATGGAACCCAAGATAAGCCTGGATTGCCATGGAGTTGGGAAAAATACTATGCAATTTTTAATTTATCTTTATGGGGCGAGTATACATCGTGGGCAATGGCACACAGACTATGACCGCGAACCTACATGGTCATGTCAGGGCCTCGCAGTTTATATAGGCCTATATAGATACATAGCTAGCCTCTTCTCCACATAGTTCATTAGCCTCCTTCATTTTGAGTTTACTCCCTAGATTTTACTTGCATATAACCTCCATCTTAGCAGTTCCATATTAGCCATCGAAGCTCCCTTCACATGAGCACACGGGTGTGGGGATTTGCCATCTATTGAATTCTTCTCTATCTCTGTTATTGTGTAATTTGAGTTTTAAAGTTTTGTACTGTCTTCTTGTGAGTATTCTCTTACATGAGCACACGGGTGTGGGGATTTGCCATCTATTGTATTCTTCTCTATCTCTGTTATGTTGTAATTTGAGTTTTAAAGTTTTGTCTTGTCTTCTTGTGAGTGTTCTCTTGTATACACCACATGTTGTATTCTCTTGCATGGTATCACAGTCTCGGCTTAGGACAAAACTTCTTTTCTAATTGATGTCTAGAAGTCCCATAGAGAAATGGCATCTTCTGCAAGACTCCGCCTATCATCATTTAGTGTTAATTGAAAGCTTAACGGCACCGATTATCCTCTCTGAAAGTTTAATCTTAAGGCTATTCTTTGCTCCTATGAGCTTTGGGACACCGTCATTGGTGTTGATGTTTCACCTGCCACCACCAACAACAACAAGGGATGCAGTTAGCAATCATGTACCACATGTTGTCAACCTTGTCCAAGCTTGGAAGATGAAGGGATTTAGATGCTCGTTGTGCCATCGTCAATGAGCATGGAAGATAGCGTGCTAACCATGGTTTAACATATCTCCATAGCTATTGAATCATGAACCTTATTGTGCAGAGCTAGTACAAGACCATGAATCCCTCCCCTATCAAGATGAGGTCATCTACATAGATAAGAACAATGACCACATACTTCTGTTGCTCACAAAAGACATACAAATTTACATCTAAAGGGCTGCGTAAGAGACCAATACTCACAAAGTAAGCATCAATCCTCTAGTACTAACTAACAGTACTTTTTGGAAAAGTACAAGACACAATTGGATGCCAAATGTTTTGCACAAGTTAAAGAACCTCGAGGAGTAGGTGAACAGCCACATGGGTTTATGGTTCAAGATTCCAAAGTTTGCAAGTTATGGAAGGCACTCTACGAGTTGAAATAGGCCCCACGAGCTTTGGTTTGTAAGAAGGGCATTCAATCTAGAGGGATATTATGATGAAATTCATGGATCAAGCTCCCTAATAACAATCAACTATCTAATTAGATCCTAATCCTGATCTAATCCTACACTAATCTACGATGGATAAAAATGAACAATACTCATGGTAATAAGTGTGTGCTAATTAAGTTTAGACTCAAGTTCAGTTAGGTTACAAGATGGAAACTTGTACTCATAAAAAGACTTGAGCTATTGTGCTTGTATTCCAATGCTTCAAATGTCCTCCTTTTATATGAGGAAAGTACAACAAAGCTATGATAGCTCATGTGGGATAACTTGGCTAGGTGACTTGGCACTCTAGCATCACTCATTTCAACACCCCCCCCTTGATGCTAGATTGGGTACAATTTTTAGGCTTTCACTCTTCCTCTCTCTCCCCTTGTGCTAGGCTACTTTGGCCTTTATGCTACTTTGGCATTATAGCTACTTTGGCTATGAATTTCAGCTTGAGTACATCATATGGCCTCAAAGGCTAATTGCATCACACTTTTTGTAGAGACAAGAGGGGTGAAAAGTACAATGGTTCTTTCTCTAGAAGAACACGTCTTCAACTGGGAAAGCTTTGGCCTCAATGTAGTTTGCCTGCTTCTTTTTTTGATAGCAATCTTCTTCTAGGTGACCAATTTTTCCACAATAGTCACAAACAAACTTTGGTTTATCTTTATTTGTGACATTCATTCTTGGTATGACCAAGTTTTCCACAATGATAGCATCTTGGAAGTTGAGATGTTGATTGATTTGTCCTTTGAAATCTCCCACCCTTTGTATACATTGCTTGCTCACTTGAATGTGATTTGAATGATTCTTTATCAGATTCTTGTTCAAGTACAGATGATTCTACATCTTGAAGTTTTGTGTTGGGCACATTTTTTAGTGTAGCAACAATTGATTCATAAGGTTCTTTGTCTCAACACTTTTTATCAATACAGCAATAGATTCAACTTCCTCAATGACTTTCTTTAATGCACTAAGTTGTTGTTTGATAGCTTTGAATTTACTGATGTGTTGTGCCATGGTCTCTGTCTCCTTCTTGTCGAGCTTGTAGAGCTGCATTGAGAAGGTTGATCTTTGAGATCTTTGAGTCGGTGCCGAAATTCTTGTTAAGTTCCTGCCATGCTAACTTGGCATCCTTGATGCTAGCACTAATCAAAGAATTTCCCACGGCGGAATATCACTCTAATTTTTCAATTTTAGCCTTGATTGAGCTCAATTTCTGCTAAATGGCTGCTAATGATAGTGATTAAGTGTTAATCACTATGATTAACAGAGCTGAAAGATGGAGCATTAAATTGAGCATGAGGGAGCAAGCATTGAGGGGGATTTTTTCTGGATCTCTTTTCCCTTGATGAGAAGATAAGGAATACAAGGAAAATCCAACCAAAAAACCCACAAAACAAGCGGATTTATGCTTTTTCCTTCGACTGGTTTTTTGCTTGATTTGGCTTAACCCGTGGTCAATTCGAGCCCAGATTTGGACTGTGGGTAGCTTAGGCTATGTCTAATCTTTCCCTAAGAGTTCTTGACTCAATTTGGAGTAGGCGACATGAATGGAGAAGAAAACCAATCTAGATGGCGTCAACATTTTCGGATAGCTACGTGCATTTTCGCCTAATTGCAATGGAGAGATTGGAGAGCTACGTGCATTTTTAGACAGCTACGTGCATTTTCACCTAATTGCAATGGTGAGATTGGAGAGCTATATGAGGCCAATGTATGCCTAAAATATCTCTCGCAATGGTTCCTTGAGTGAGGAGAATGATCAACTCAAAGCTTGGCCACAAATGGTGAAGAAGAGATAAGATATGGATTAGAGGCTTAATGATAATAATTAGGGTTAATGAGATTGAAATCAAGCTGAGAAGGCTAAAACTAAGCTAATGGAGAGCTGGACCTAGGCTCTGATACCATGATGAAATTCATGGATCAAGCTTCCTAATGATAATCAACTATCTAATTATATCCTAATCCTAATCTAATCCTACACTAATGACAACACTAATCTATGGTGGATAAAAATGAACAATACTCATGGTGATGAGTGTGTGCTAATTAAGTTTAGACTCAAGTTCAATTAGGTTACAAGATGGAAACTTATACTCATAAAAAGACTTGAGATGTTCTGCTTGTATTCCAATGCTTCAAATGTCCTTTTATATGAGGAAAGTACAACAAAGCTATGATAGCTCATGTGGGATAACTTGGCTAGGTGACTTGGCACTATAGCATCACTCATTTCAACATATTATACTGACAGAGAATATCTAGGGAGGCTGTCAGACTTGCAGCCATTATGCCCCAATCAATTTTGAAAATTCCCACCAGTATGACTATGCCACGCCCGTTCCAGAAGTGTCATGTCTGTTCCTAAACTTGCCACATCTTTTCCTTCTCCCCTGAGAAGCGAACACCCGTTTCCAGCGCACATTTGCCAACTGCCACGCCCGCATCACTCCTCTGATCCCAGATCATGCCCATTTTCTTCCGTTCCGAAGTGAATGCTCATTCCATTCAATTTTTTGAAGCGAATGCCCATGGCTTCATTTCCACACCCATTCCAATATACACCCAACTTCGAACACCCATTCCCTCTTGTCCTCTTGAGCGAACGTCCGTTCTTGCACTTTTGGAAGCGAACGTTTGTGGTTTACTTGCCACGCCCGTTCCATTCTGGATAAAATTTTGAATGCCCATTCTCTTCTGATCTGAAGCAAACGCCCGTTCCATCCTTCAACTATGAAGTGCATGTCCATGCTAATCTATAAGTGAATGCTTGTTCCTCTTCCCTTGAGAAGCAAACGGCCTTTCCACACAGCACTGAACTTTGAACGCCTGTTCTCTTCTGATTCGAAGCGAACACCCGTGCTAATTTGGCAGTGAACATTCTCAAAGCGTATGCCCGTTCGCTCATAAGCATACGGCCATTCCTTTTGCAATATATATATATATATATATATATCTCTTTTCTTAGAGGGTTTTGCACAGCACTTTCATATTTCCATGCACCTACGCTCGGGTAGGTTGGTGCAAAATAACCCTCTTCGACGAAGTAAGCTCTCAAGACACCACTTCGCAAGTAAGATCGAACCCATCGGTAAATACCGCGTGGAGCTCTAGAAACCTTACCGGACTAAGAACCAGGTCCATCTTTCCAACGGCCTGAGACATCATACCAAAGCAGGTGGGTCTCCTCACGATGCAGTGCCAGGGATAAGTTCTCTGATGAGAGATTAATTGGGAGATTTCTGGAGGGACTCACGATATTCCCCAGCAGAACTCCTTGTTTGCCTTAGACCATACCTCCTTTGAACAATGTTGCAGGAGTGCTTTGAAGTTGATGACAACTTCAAGGGAACACATTCCTGATAAATCCATGAAGGTGCATCAAAGGATGTCAGCCAGTTTCTTATGGCTACATCCTCGGCAGACCCTTTGTGAGAGAATTGAAGATGATCCATTACTTGGACACTGACCACATTTATATTCGAAGAAAATATCTTACCTTCAAGATCAATCTATGCACGTGGAAGGTACACTCCTTGAGTGGCAAACCATTTGCAGAGGACTCGCACAAGGTTTTCTATGGCAGATGGGTAAGATATTACATCATTATACATGCTCAGTTCAACATACTTGCCTGATGTTACCACCCAAGAGCTTGAACAGGCTATTAGAGCAAAGCCATCAGGGAGTACATGTTCCCATAGAGCTCACAGGCCTGAGGGATTCCCTGGGTCATAATGATACATCTTTCCAGACAACTTGAAAACCCATTGGTTGAAATATGTGGGTGCTCTGGAAGCGCATGAACATTTCAATGAAATGTGGCAAAAGGAGTTTGCCAATAGCTCTCTTTTGGTCCACACTACCATCCCACAGCCAGCATAACCCACCAAAACTAAACCAATCCTAGAAAAGCTTTTTTCGCTCTGCACGCAAGGCACGCAATAAAAAGTTAGCACTCGCTGTGAAAAAGAAGCCAAAAGGCTAATTGATGAGGAAAGTGCTAAAGCAAAAAAAATAAGACACATGCCTAAGCACTTTAAGACCTTCCAGCTGGTTGACCGATTTGTCCAATATGATTTCGCTCCGAGGTCTGATAGTGGGCAACCTGGGACCTCATATGACGGTCTAGCTAAGATCAAGGAAGTAAATTTAGCAAGCCCGGGTGAAGACCCGAGGCCCGTATTCATTAGTGAAGACCTATCTAAGGAAGAAGAGACCGAGTTCATCACTCTCCTGACTAAATTCTAGGACTGCTTCATTTGGAAGTACATGGATATGAAGGGTGTACCTCCAGAAGTGGTCCAGCACACCATTCCAATGGTTGATGGAGCCAGTCTAGTCAAACAACCAGCTTATCCTATGAACCCTAAGTACTCTAAGACTTATTGATGCCGGATTCATCTATGAAATTGAGCATACGGAGTGGGTATCACCAATGGAGCCAGTCTAGTCAAACAACCAGCTTATCCTATGAACCCTAAGTACTCTAAGACTTATTGATGCCGGATTCATCTATGAAATTGAGCATACGGAGTGGGTATCACCAATCGTGATAGTGCCCAAAAACAACAAAAAAGTCAGAGTGTGTGTTGACCTCAAAAAGGTCAATGCCACCACCATTAGGGACCACTATCCCCTACCATTCACCGAACATGTGCAAGAAAGAGTAGTGAGAAAGGAAGCTTATAGCTTCCTTGACAGATTTTCAAGATATAACTAGGTGCTGATTGATCCCAAGGACTAGCACAAAATGGCCTTTGCCACTGAGTGGGGTATATCTACATACGGAGTCATGCCCTTTGGGTTGACCAATGCCCCCCGAACCTTACAACACCTCATGTGTATGGCTTATAAGGAATATCTTTGAAAATTCCTTGAGGTCTTCATGGATGACCTTTGTATCAATTCCTCTTGGAAGAAGCACTTGCATGTCTATGCAAAGTGCTAGAAAGGTGTGATCCTGGGACACATTGTCTCCAAGCAGGGAATTTCAACTGATGATAGCAAAGTGCGGCTCATTCTCAAGCTGCCCCCATCCAAAAACTTCAAATGTGTCTAGCGCTTCATGGGACATGTTGGTTTTTATCGGTAATTCATTTTCATGTATGTTGATATTGCTCAACCCCCGTACGGACTCCTCATTATTTTTGAGTGGACTGAAGAATGCCAACAAGCTTACGGTGCCACACTCAAAAAATCCTTGGCACAAGCACTCCAATCCTCAGATCCCCCAACTGGGATCTCATATTCCATGTCTACATTGATGCTTTCGCATTTGCTATATAGGATGCGTGCTGGTCCAACTAGGCGAACACAAGATGGACTTCCCCATTAGTTTTGCCAGCCGCTAACTCAACGAAGTTGAGAGGAATTACACCACAACCAAGAGAGAGGGATTCGCGATGGTTTACAGAGTTAAGAAGTTTCACCATTATCTTTTGGCAACCAAGTTTGTTTTCTTCGTAGGCCATCAAGCCCTTTTGTACCTGGTAAATAAGCCCTATTGTATATGATAGGTAGAATCAACAGGTGGCTGCTTATTTTGCTTGAGTTTGACTTCACTGTTATGGTAAGGAAAGGCTCTCAGTATATTCATGCAGACCACATGTCAAGGATCCCCAACGGTGAACAGGTAGTGGGAGTAGATGATGATCTACTAGATGCCGCCCTATTCCAGCTTTGCTTGATTCCTGAATGGGGCGAAGAAGTGGCTCACTTTTTAGCCAATGGCTTACCGGTTAATCCTCTCCTCAACAAGGATCGTACTTGTCGTTTAATCAGAAAAGCATTCCCTTACTAGCTTATCGGCGGGCCAACTTTACAAGTAGGGCAAAGATAAAATCCTACGACGTTGTGTTTGGGAAGATGAGTATGTCTTCCTCCTTAAACATGCTCACTCTGCCTGTGTGCTGAGGGGCACTTTGCAGTAGATATCACTATTCCACAAGGTTCTCACAGCTAGGTTATGGTGGCCCACCCTAATGGCTGACGCTATTGAGTATGTCAAACGATATGATGAATGCCAGCGTGCAACAATTCCTTGTTTCAAGGATCACATGCCCTTGAACCCCATCATGTCTTTACAACCATTTGAGAAATGGGGCATAGATTTTGTTGGACCTATCAATCCGACAGCCAAATACACTCAACCCCAATATATAATTACTGCCACAAATTATTGCACCAAGTGGGTAGAACCTCACGTAACCTGCATCGATCAACGACTAAATTTCTTTATGTGTCAGTGATTACATGCTTTGGTTGCCCTATCAAGCTTGTCAGTGACAAGGGGACACATTTCATCAACGAGGTAATTAAATTACTCTTACAAGAGTTCCTTGTCACCCACAAAAAGTCCTCCCCATATTACCCACACAAGAGAATGGCCAAGCTGAAAGCACAAATAAAATGATGTATGCCATTCTGACCAAAACCATGGAGGCTAGCCACAACGATTGGGAATAGAAGTTGCCAGCTGCACTTTGGGCTTATCGAACTTCATACAAGGCAGCAAACCAATGCTATCCCTTTTAGTTTAACCTACGGTACTGAAGCGGTCATGCCCATGAAGTTCTTAGTCCCTAGTCTACATGTAGCAGTGCACGAAAAACTCACCAAAAATGCCATGAGCTGTCGCCTATTCGAGCTTGAAAAGCTCGATGAAACACGCCTTTTTACAGTCTACAACATGATTGTAGAGAAGTTAAAGCGCAAACAATGGTTTGATGACTAGCTCAAGGATAAACAGATGAATGAGGAAGATATGGTCCTCTTATTCAATACCAAAACACACAAGAAAAAGCTCAAGCTCAGAGGCTTAAGACCTTTCTTAGTCTCTAAGATAACACCACAAGGTGCAGTGCACATTAAAACACTTGATGGTATTGAGATGGCTGGTTACCTTAATGGTAGTAAACTTAAACGTTACTATAGACCTCTCATAGAGGCCACCTTAAAAGTCATCCATGATAAAAAAAAACAACAAAAGAAGGACCAAGAGGATATGAAAAAAATTGCATAAGAAGAGGCCAAAGCAAGCCAAGCCAAGCTTAGGCAAAGACATATCATGGTCAACATGGCCCAAGTGGTCGACTTAGAAGAAGAAGATTGGGAGGTGAAGCCAGCTTAGGTGTGGTTAGGAATGACCACCTTGACAAGCTTTGTCCAAAAATTAGCTCTTGTTGATATAGGGGCTAGTTATAATTTAATGCCATATGAAACTTGGCGTTCCCTTGGGGAAGCCACACTAAAAGAAACCCATGCCAACTGTCACAACAATTACCTCACAGCATGTTCATTGCATAGGCACAGCCACACTTTTATTCCACATTGGAAATAATCCCTTGGAAGGGAAGTTTTATGTGATGCTTGCAGGAACAATGCGTGAAAGAAATCCTTTTGGGGGTAGGGGGTGGATGGGACATAACCGATGCAACATTGATTGGGATGCATGGACGATGACCCTACAATTTTCTTCTGGCCAAGTCATTGTTCTAATGATGGACGAAGAGCCAGTTTTCGCTGCTCCCCCGTGCCAAGCACTCCCCATTCCACCACCCACAATCATCCCGTCACCTAACCCTTATCAGTTCGTCCCCCCAAAAAAGAGGCCTCTCATCATGTCAACCACATCAATGCCTCTCACACCCACACCACCACCACACACAACATCAACTCACTCTCACATTGCCAAATCACAAGCTGCTGCCCCACCAAGTCACACCACTAACCACACTAACATTGCTAACCATATTAACACAACTCCACAGGGTCTGTTCTCTCACCACTGGGTGCCTAAGAAACTTCTCATAGGACAAGGCTACTATGAGGGCACATCTCAATTGTGGATCCCCAAAAGATCCCACTATCCCTCTCGTCCATAGGCACACAAAGCGCCTCGTCCCCAATGTCAGCCACCCATTCACCAACCTCAAGCTTTCATGGTATAGGACCAACGCAAACCCAAGCACTCTCTAAGGAGCTCCAACCCTCAACTCGCGAAATCAACCATGCAGTGGATCCCAAAACCTCTTCTCCATGCCCAACATTTCTATGAAGGCAATCCTAACATATGGATCCCCAACCTCCCCAACATAAACCTTCACCTTGTGTCACTTCGTAGTCTCCTACACTTCAATGGGTACCCAAGGCAACATCCGTAGTAAAGATTGCCCAAGACAAAGGAAAGCAGAAAGTCCAAGGTGACACTACAACCCCCATGCTGCTGTGCTGGCAAAGTTCCTTACAGATATACCTTTGGCCCCCCCACCGCTCACATTGTGAGGCTCAAAAGTACTACGAAGCTACCGTCCACTCCTTCAGCCTCAGGTACTTCCTTACCACCCTCCTCGAAATCCCTTAAGGAAGTCACCCCTACCACCTTGTTGTCACCCAACTGGAATGGACTCCTCACCTTAGCAAACTAGGCATGCGGTCAGTACAAAACCCACAACGGGGTGCTATGTACAAAACCCACAACGGGGTGCTATGTACAAAACTTGCTTCAGGGTGTACAACAAAAAAGAGAGAGAGAGAGAGAGAAGAGAAGCCACGCTCGTTTGCTTACCCAATTCGAAGACGTGCCTGTTCATTCATGTTCCCGACGGTCGTTTGTTGAAGTTCCCACGCCTGTTCGCTCTGCCTTTCTGGATGCCACGACCGTTCGTCTTACTTGCCACGGCCATTTCTTGCCACCAGTGCCACATCTGATCCTTGGACTTGCCACAGCCGTGCCCTTCTCCCAGTGCTATAAATATGGGTCCCTCTCTCTTTTCTCACTTTTACCTCTCTCACCTTAGCCGAACTCTTACAATTTTTTCTCCTAAGCTCTTACACTCACCAGCTAGCTAGCAAAATGTTAGAAGCCTCCGACTCCTCCCATGAAGTTTTTTGTCACACTTCTATCCAGAGGAAGAGACTTGCGGGTGGCCGCTTCGAAGAATATGCAAAGCACCCAACCCAACTCTCCCACTTAGGCAAGGCCTTGATGAAGTAGGTCAATGGGCATCCCGTCCATTCCCTTATGAAAAACAATCATAAGGTGGAGCATAAGATCTTTTACTACACAGGCCCATGGTTTAGAGCTATTGCTGCTGCAGACCCCACGGTGGTGCAGAAGCTGGAGAACAGCTAGGGTTGGGTAGGTTGCCAACCTTGGAGCCTTGGGGGCCAGACCTCCACAATGCCCTATACTTCACATAGACCTACAATGCCAATCACAGCACACTGGCAGAGTAATAGATATCGAGGACCAAATACACCAACAAGTGCAGCTCAGTGTTGAGCTCGTCAGGGATGCCTTGTCACTACCACCTATGGATCAGCCATACGTTCGCCTCAACAACACATCAAAGCTCACGAGAGGTCTGCCCCAACAAGGACAGAGTTAAGTGGGGGAATATAGCACACAATGACGTGGTTATGCCCACACAAGCCTTACAATATCTACTTACCACCAGGTGAATAGACCGATTCGGCCGCCGCCGCGCTGCAGTATGTCTACTTTGGCTCGGGTCCACCAAGGAACAAATGGTCAACTGGGCAGAATTGTATGCAGTTTGTTTGAACCCCCAAGAAAAGTTGGCTGACTGCTACCTTACTCACCAGAATACTCTACTGTGAAGTTGGATGGGAGGAGTTGCCGTGTGTAATCTAGTTGAGCAGCCCAGATGCCAAAGTGACCTTATTACCCTCTCCATCCACTTCTCCTAATCCACCACCAGCAAAGAGGCCACACCACGAGCCAACAGTTATTACAGAGCAGGCTCCACCATCTTCTAGCCCAAGACCAACTCAAGAAGAGTTTGCAGTAACTGCAGAAGCCACCAAGAAGGCCACGGAGGAACAGGAGCCTCTTCGAAACACCCCCTCTTGAACACTTCAACGAAATGCCATCATATTCATAGGCTGGCCCTTCTTCTCCTAGTGATACACAAAATACAATCAATACTCCCTGTTGGGCGTGCTCAGGCAGTTTTAGTTCTAGCCAAGCTTGTGCCGAGAGTATACACACGGCCCACGGCAATGTTCCAAATTTGGCCCTTGGCTCCTCACACATATGGCACGTGAGCTCATCACCTAGATGACCGACTGTATTTACAAACAACAAGAGGTGTCCCATATGTCCCATCATGAGATGCTGTTAGCTAAGACCCAGGAGCGCACTATGTCTGAGGACTTATACCATATGAACCTCTAGTTTATGGAGTTCTAGGAAGAAGTTTGATCAGCAAAATAGAGCAGTTGAGCACTACCATTGCACGCATCACTGAGCTCTAGCCAGCAAGTCACCCAAGCCCATGCAACAGCCTAAAGAGCACATCACGAGCTCATTGTCATCGAAGGCTTACATTAGGATTGACAAACTCTGGCATAGGCTACAAAGGATGCTCTTGCCCGCAAACTTTGCAAAGCATCAGGCACTCACCGAGGCTACCATCCGCACATTGCAAGAGCAGCTTGAAGATGTTGAGGCTCGGGTAGCCCAGCCTCCATTCACTCCCTCGACTCCCTCCTCCAGCACATTAGAGCGGAATGTGGAGGCCTTAATGGACATAGCAACTAAGCTCCCCATTTTGGCTTTTCCCTCACAAACCCCATACCAGTTGGTCGATCTTTAGTTCTGCAGCATTCGACTCAACCTTTTGCAATATAACCTCTACATCGACGAGTCGCTCTCCCACCAACAATACACCTATGCCCTCACCAAACTCCCTATCGACACACTTACTCTTATCCCACACTTTTTCTTCTAGGACCTCCTTTCATTCTAGCACCCACATGATTTTTTTGAGCTCCCCATGCACCCTCTCCTAGCGATCCCTTGACAGAGGTTGGAGCCTCCTCCTCCACTATGGGTTTCCCTTTGACACTGCCCAACCTGTCGACCTACTCGATTTAGCTATCCCCAATGGTGTCTGCCCTTACCCGTACCCCTCTCAGATCTCCCAAGGGGCGCTGGAGTACTTACGTACCATTGGATGGCATGTGGTCAATGGCTTACATTTCTCTTTTGCATGATCCTCTACCACCATACTCCGCGGGTGGATTGCTTATCCTGTACCACAGATGCTTCATGCAGATTGAAGTTATGGCAGCCCCACTGGCATTTGCCAATTTGACGATACGCATGTAGCCTTTCCCCTAGGAGTACACTTAAGCTGAGGCTACCGTTGCTATCAAATTTTTCCATGATCACGGCCCTCAGGCTGCTGCTGAAGCTGGCCCTGCCTCGGATGACAACGACAATGACAATGACCATGATGGGTAGGGTAGCTTGCCACCTCCACCCCTAAGAGCTTCTTCACCCCCACCTCCACCCCCACCTTCATCACCTAGCTCATCATCTGCACCTCCCCATAACCAACCCCCACCTTCACCCCCACCTAGCTCATCATCTGCACCTCCCCTCATCATCTGCACCTCCCCATAACCAACCCCCACCCTCACCACCCCCCTCAGGCACCTCGACCCTCCCTCTTTTTCATGCACACTCTTCTTCACCCCCCCTTCATTTTCCCACTCCACCCTCATCACCCCCTTTATTATCCCTTCACTTAGGAATGCACACCGCATTCCGGGATAGACCCTCCACCTCCGCCAAACCACCACAACTGCTCGACGCCGGCCTTACCACACGACCCTCATCATCAGCAGCCCCTCCACCCCCATTGCTGGCTCAGTAACCCTCCACCCAACCACTTGAAGAAGGGGAGATCCTGTCGCTTGCCGCTACCCCCATCTGAGCACAAGGAAGTTGACCCTCCGTTCAACCCCCTAAACTAGTGTGATTCCCTGGACTGCATGGAGTTCGACAACTCCAAGAGGAGCCACTTACCTATGTCACTGATTGCCTCAACGTCCACTTCCTTTGCCCATATGCGAAGCATAAGCAATGGCGGCGTGACCACCCACCCCGAACCCGCGGGCAACAACTACCACTTGCCACTTGCCGCTGCTCACCCAATCATGTTTGATCTCATGGGCGAGCAGCCGACCTGCTGTTGGCGGTAGCCATTCTTGGCCAACCCTTCATATGGGAGACATACTATCACGTGCCACACGCAATGAGGATCACGCTAAACTACCTCCCCATTTGCCGCCTGGTGGACATGGAGTACCTTTCACGCAGAGCAGTGATGACAACCTGACACTGAGCTGACACTTCAAATATAAAAAGACAAACCTTCATATTCTCATCTACTTCCAATTGCTTGTCTGACCATAGAAAAATGCTTCTTTCAGAAGAGTCCTCTGCTGGTTCCTTAGTCTTTATGTCCTTGCCAAGCATGTCATATTTGAGATTCTTTTGCACTTGCTTAAATGTTGCATCATCCATCTCTTAACTCTTCTCAAACTTGGTGGCCTTCTCAAAATAGAAAGCCAATGACTCTTGTGAGTTAAAGTTGTCCTCTAGAGAGATGTAGGGATCATCCTCATCAATGAACCGAGAATCCAGAGTGCAAGATTGGGAAATCATTGCAAGTGCATAGTCCTCCCTCAAATTCAATATACATTGTATATCATATAGCAAAACATACTCCACATCTCCAATCCTAAAATTTGGGAGCAGTGGAACATCACGATTAGAGTTGTCAATGTCTAGAGCTTGATCATCAAATGCTGTCTCAATGTCTATGACCTTAAAGCAATAAGGTCCATAGCAGCAACTTCTTCCTTCTCCTTCTCCTTCTTCCTTCTCCTTCTCAATGTTGATGTCTTCCTCTACATCCTTTTCCTCAGCTTCTTCATCTTGACTTTTGACCTCACCTAATTCCCGTTCTTCTCTCACTTCCTTAAGATACTCCTCCTCTTTTGATTGCTATGAGAGCTCTTCTGGTGCTCCATGCACATACCAAAGGTAGATTGCAGAAGCCAAACTTTCATCAAGGAGCCTGCACTTTCTGGGGTGCATGGAACACTTTGCCTTGGTAGTATGTGGCAATTGTTCATACCTTTTGTTGACTGCATTCTTGTATCTCCGATCTATCAATATATCCTTGATGTGGATGTAAGCTTTGTCCTTAACACAAACCCTTCCTTGCTCTATCAGACCTTGGAACAATTTGATCTCCTCAGCCAAGAAGTCTTTGTGTTGATCGAGTATTTTTGCAAAGTCTAGTTCCTTGTTGAACATCTCATAGAATATGTGATAATCTTCATGGGCATTGCTTCTATGAAGGAACTCAAATAGCATCATGTCACATGATTTCTTCTTTGGTAGAAATAGATCCCCACTTTTTAGAAGCTAAATAAACAGAGAAGGAGACATAATATAAGAAGAACATGACAAGATCTACCTTCCTCAAGTGTTGTGCCCTCAAGTTTGAGGGACCTTTTCATAGGCTGTGCAGGGTCTCTCTCTTTTCCCTTTCCCCTGAGCTTTTGTCTTTTTTCTACAAGAGTATCTGATTTGTATAAGCTACAATACTTTTAGGAATCTTGACAATTTAGTTTGAGGTGTAGTAGTAGTTACAACTTACCTGGAGCAGTCTCTTGCTTCAGTGCCTCATGAGCAAAGCTTATAGATCTTTTGAGAGGCCTTTTTCTCTCTCTAGGATCTGAGTAGGCAAAAAAATCAACAGTAACATAAGGGAAAACAAGTTTGTTCAGAAAGAGCCAAAGAACGCCATGTGAGGACTGGGAGGATTGCCCAAAATCCTAAATGGTGTTGTATTGCGCTTTTGCAGGAAAGAAGCCAAACAATGCGGCCAAACAATGCGATATAGTTGCTTGAGGAAGGCCCAGGGCCTCAAATTGCTTTCTTTGGTTGCTTCTTCATATAAAAATGCTAACTGTTTCAGTTTTTAATACACCAAGGTACAACAAGCTATAACCTTGACTGACACCACCCCCACTAGTCGCGAGGAAGGCTGAGGTTTCATACCTTCTTGGTTTTCCATCCCTATTGGTGATGTCAAGATTGTCAGGCTTGGCAAGTGCTCCTTGAATTGGTGACAGGGTGATAGGGTGCTTGATTTGCTAGATGCTAGCTAGAACTGTGATAGGGTGCCTGATTGTTACAAGTGCTCCTTGAATTGGTGACAGGGTTATAGGGTGTTTGCTTGCTGGATGCTAGCTAGAGCTATGAGAGGGTACCTACTTGTTGCAAGTGCTCCTTGAACTAGTGACAGGGTGCCTGCTTGATAGTAGCCAATAGGGAGTGTGGGGGAACTAGCTAGTGTCGGGGAAACTAGCCACATGCAAAAGTGTTGAGGAAACAAGGCACATGCAAATGAGGCATCTTTCTTGAGTTCAACGGCAGATAGAAAGTGCATTTAATGCTTGCAAGTGTCGCCCACTTTTTCTACCTCGATTTGCGTTTACATCATCATGATTTCAAATTGAACAAACGTCGTTATTCTCCCATGTAGGTCATTCTTTCTCACACCTTTTGCTGCTCTTCCACCACTCCTACTCATTCACCATCTTCTTACATCACAGCACAGTTGGATAACGAGCTCACCACACTGGACATCCACCTCAATCTGTCTATTAAGGGAGACACAGGTAAGCTCCTCCTCAAGTTTTTGCAAGATCTGGTGATAGTCATGGTGTTCTTGGGTGCATTAGAATGGTTGCATAGGCTATCAGAGAACACAATATTAGGGGCCACACATTGCATAGAGTTTGATGGAATGCACAATTGGTTTTTAGGTTTGGTGTAGGATGCACATATGAAAAAGCGCTAAAGAATAGGACATAGCACTTGCAAGGTCTTTCAATCACTCAAATCACATTCTTTGGTGTGTTTCCAAAAAGACACCGCCACAGAATGCGATTTGGGCAACTAGAATTAAGTTATCTAGGCATATCGCATTCTTCAACGCGTTAAATACCAAAACTTGTATGTATTTGCTCTAGCAGGTATGAGCCATTTTCTGTTGAATGGCAAGGACTAAGCAAACAGCTAGGGTAGAGGGACATGGTCCTCCTATTGCAAGGGTTGCCACACGGAAGGGCACCAGCACCATCCAAGTCTAGAGCCCTGAGAAAAGGAAATTCCATACACATCCTTCAGCAAGCATAGACAAGGAGATTCACCTAGAGAGTGATAGTTCTGAGAGAAATAAGAAAGACACAAAAGGCTATTGGGTTTGCTATCCCCAAGGCACCCTTCCAGAGGATTGTGATGATGAAAGAGGTTTGTGATAATTGGTCATTGGGAAAGAGGTGGAAGAGGTATGCTATCTACACACTCCAGGAAGCAATAGAAGATGAGTTCTTCTAGGACACTATGCTGGTTGCCACCCATGCCCACCACAGGAGTACAATCGTACAGTCAAAGATATGGAGACCCTCAAGAGGGTACATTGGAGATATGACCAGCTCCTTCATCCTACTAACTGGGTAGATGTGAAGATGAGGCTCATGGTACCACCAGCAAAGGAAGCAAAAAGATGAAGGAATCAAGATTCAGGAGGTAACACATAATAGAGACACAATGGCAAAGGCTGCCTATGAGAGCAGTCACTAGAAAGCCAAAAGGATGCTGCTTCCCTAGGCTCTATCCCATGCTGTGGCCATTCAAGACGTGAAGAACTTGCAGAGATCTGCTAGACTTGGGGTCTAGAGTTATTATCAAAATAGAGGAGGTTTATGCTGACAGAGAGATTCTTTTGTCAAAAGAATGCACAAGGATCTTGAGGAACAAATATGCAGAGGTTTTAGACTCAATTATTTTTGCTTGTTTATGGTAAGTTCTTAACTATTTGTTATACTGTTGGCAATGAATTTTTGAAAGCCTACTATGACCAAACCTTTTTTGATAGCATGATGAGATCCAAGTTACCTCTAGATCTCAAACCAATGGTATATAGTTTGGACATGGACCCCCACTTCTCTCAGGCTGCAATAAATTTGAGAGAGCCAATAACAAGCTTAACCAAATGGTTTACACACTGCAACTTTCATACGGTCAATACCATCCTTTTTCCCTATCACTCAGAGTAAGTGAATGCTGCCTATCATGTTGATCTTTTTACCATGTCTACTTGAAGATTGGCTAATTCATGTCTTTCTTGTAGTGGGCATTGGAGCTTTGTATGCATTGATGTCCAGGATCATGAATGCTCTTTCTTCAACTCCTTATAATATGGGACCCATCAAGAGCTTAGTCTATATGTTTCCCTTCTACAAGTTTTGTTATATTTTGGTAAGGTTATTTTGGAATTGTTATTAAGTACACCTCTTTGTTGTAGATCCTTAAAGATATTGTTCAATGCTCTTGATCACATTCCCCCCAATGTCAATCTTCCAGACTCTGTTAAACCTCTTTTCATGCCTGTAAGTGCTGCCCTTCCCTCTTAATATCTGAGTTTGTCATACATACAACTAAAACATCACAATAGGTACTGCATCGAAGGGAGAACAAGACACAATGCAAAGATATCCCAAATATGATTGTCAAAATTTGCCAAGATCAACAATTATAGGTTTGTTTACACATCATTACAAAAGTAGTTACATGAGAGTAGGTGATGGGACAAGCTCATCATTACAAAAGTAGTTACATGAGAGTAGGTGATGGGACAAGCTCATCATTACAAAAGTAGTTACATGAGAGTAGGTGAGGGGACAAGCTCATCAGATTGTGACTTAACTTGTGTAGATGATAGGAGAGGCTTATCCTTTGGGAGAGGCTGATCCATGGGCATAGGCAAAGGTTGATCCTCGGGGAGAGGTTGATCCATGGCCAAAGGCACAGGCTGATCCTCAAGCAAGGGCTGCTCTTTCGGCACAGTGGGAGAGGAGGTCAAAGGCTCAACTCTTGGCATAGACTCATGCTCCAAGGAAGATAGAGGATCAAGTTACACATGCTGGTTTTCAATATGATGTAACTGATTTCTTATGCTTTTTAATGCATGTCCAGACTCCACAATAGAAAGATGGGTACTCCTATGGGTGAAGGACCTTGATACATGCAAAATGTTGGACACTTATTATTATTTTGAAAGAACAGACATTGTAAGTTCAGACACCCATTCTTTTATAATGACATTGTACACTGATCAATATGGGATCAAAGGTAACTATCGATGAACAGAGTTTACAATGCAGAGTTTGTGGACAATTTTAGGGCTAAAACTGTAAGTTCTCTCCTAGACCATGCTCACAGAGCACCAAGAGAAGAGGTGCTTGTGCCAAAAAAAGGAGAGCTCTAGGTGAGTAGATTAAAGAGAAGGAAAGCATGGCATCTAATCTAGAGATAGGGGAAATTTTTGAAGAGGAGACCATGTCCCAGCCATCATCCAGAAGGTCAAAATTATCTGCAGTAGCATTGGCTTTGTAGCTGAGCATTGTTCTACATACCTTCACATTATATTTGCTGAACAAGTCCACAAAAATTGTAATGGGCATGCAAATATTTATTTTGACAATTCTAGTTGCAATGCCTGGCCGTAGAGAATACTACACTTTCGAGAAGAGTTTAGCTCTATAAGTCGCTGTAATAATGGCATGGGGAATGGGCCAATCCATACTATGCTATTCTAGAAGATCTAGCCTTCTCAAGGCACCATAGGTGTTTCCTTTGTCTAGAAATTGGTAGAAATGATCGTAAAAGAAAATACCTGATTGGGATAACTGGGTGGAGATCTATTTTGGTATTGTAACTCTCCAATGCTACCATGTAGAACATCGAATAGTCCCAAAATGCACTCTACAGGCTTCCATTCTTGATAGGATGATGGATAAATATCTGCAACAATTAAATTCTGTGGTAAAAAAACACTTAAGGTTTACAAAAAACATTAAGGTGTATAAAAAAAACATTAAGGTTTACAAAAAACACTTACAGTTTTGTCTATGTTGTTGAAGATAGTCGGGATAATCATGAAACAGAAGTTCTTTGTGCATGTACACATGCTGGAGTAAAATCTCCCTAACATTTTTCTTCCCTTCTACAGTTATAAAATCCTTCACCCTACCTTTCCATGTTGCAAAAACTGATTCTTTGATCTTTGCTTCTTTCTCATGTTTGGTTGCATCAAAATCCAACTCCCTTTCAATACAATAAGCTTTTGCCAACACACAGTTGTAAAAATTCTATTGGCAATCTCAATAAAGTTAATAGAAGAAGTGGGTAGATGGGGCAAAAAACTCACCTCCCTTCTTTGATCCTCTACATTTGGCTCTACATAGCATTTTGCACAAGCTCGATGATGGTTTTCTATTGCCATTCTTGAGAGCATGAGAGACAAGAGATGGTAGAGTGTAGAAAATTGAAGAAGCTAGAGGAAGACGTTGTTCAAAAGCGACAAAACCAGTTTAGAAGGAAACTTTTTTTTTTGTATCTTTGATGATATATCTGCACTCACAATAGAATAATCCTGTCAAGATAGAAAAGGATCTCTTCATTGAATGCAAACAGTTGTATATTCAATAAAATATGATTCCTATTTCTTTTTTTTTGGTGAATTTTACTTTATTTTCGTAATTTTCCCAACGTTACATTGGCCTTTCTCTGATTTGGTGGAGAGCAATTTTTCCTTTTGGATAAAGGCCCCAAAATGAGCTCCGCTTTTCCCTAATGGCCATCGAAAAACAAGAAAATAATATAAAAGCATAAATTAACAATCACGAAAATGAATCTTACAAGGGGATCGTCTTTGGGATCCCTGAACTTTCTTATACCCCTTGTCTTCTAAGAAGGCTGAGAGTAAGACCAAAAACCTACTCTCTATTACAAGGTTAAAAGTAAGAAGAAAGAGAAAGCTTTGTTGTATGTGTTGATAATCAATTTCCCTTTAGAAGATGGAACTGGAAGAGGTCGGTGGTGATCCACTTCAAGTTCTCCACTGCCCACCACGAGGTGCATTGGGCTATTATATGCGTATGATCTATGATCGTTTGAAGGGGCTCTATGGTGAAGAGACTAACATGCTTTGGCTGCTGGATAATAGGGGAACTAGCAGCATTATGTGCTGCATTGGTTTCTATGCAAATGCAGCTTGCTCCATGGATTTCATAGGGCTTCCCACCAACGCACAACTTGCAGATTAGTACAGCTTACACAAAGTATAAAGATGTTCCCTGTGATTTTCACAAAGCATAAAGATGTTCTCTATATGTAGCCTATGAGAGCCAACTGCTGTAAGAGTCCCCTGAGTTTCTTCATCCATCAGCCCATTCTAGATTTACAGTTGCAACAGGGACCAAACCCATGTGATAAAGCCACGATTTCAAAATTTACCCTCATGAGCAGGAACCAAATCCATGTGATAATGACCTGTGTGTGTTGAGAAATGTGGTGCCAAAGAGCACAAGGAAAATATGGAGTGAGTGTGAGAAGCCACATCACCAAGTGAGAATTATCCCACATGCAAGAGAAAAGCTAAGTTGTAATCTCCTCATATAAAAGGAGGACTTTTCAAGCAATGGAATACAAGCACAACATCTCAAGTCTTTTTATGAGTACATGTTTCCATCATGTAACCTAACTGAACTTGAGTCTAAACTTAATTAGCACACACTCATCACAATGAGTCTTGTTCATTTTTATCCACCTTAGATTAGTGTTGTCATTAGTTGTAGGATTAGTATATGATTAGATAAATGTCTTGTTATTAGGAAGCTGTTTAGGAGAGCTTGATCCATGTTTTCAACATGGTATCGAAGCTTAGGTCTAGCTCTCTTAGCTTAGGTTGAGACCATTAGCATTTAATTAGGGTTTAGGAGGTGATTAGCAATAACTTAGAATTTCTTTAGGTTTGTTTCTCTTCTCTTTCCATGCTCCATTAGGCTTCATTAGAACTATAGTGCATTCCCAACAAAGAGAAGAGCTTCAAGATCTACAACTAGATCATGTGAGATAAGCAAAGCCAAGTAAAAAATAGAAGTCGGCCAGTAGTGTACGCATTTAACAAATTAAATACAAGACCATCAATTCTTCACCCATCACAGCTAGCATGCCATCATGATTGCTCTAGATTATCCCAAAGAAACTCAATGGACTATGTATAAAGAAGAAAGCTTGAGCCTTTGAAGTACAAGAAGTAGAAAAGTAACAAATCTTGGGCATCATCTGTAAACAGAGCGGTGCTCCGATCATCAGCTTGGAGAAGAAGAAGAGCTATAGAGTGGACATCTCAACCCCTTCACAAAGTTGTTGCAGCAGAGAAAGAAAGAGAAAAAAAACGTGATCGCATCTGTAGTAAGCTCACAAGCCCATAACAAGAGGAGGTGACTCCTTCTGCATAAACATTGTGCAGTCGGCTTCCTAATAAAATAAGGAAGCACTATTGGCAGTGACAGAGAAGTAGCGGCTGAGACAGAAGAGCACGACACGTTCTACAATGACTGGACATAAGAAGAGCTAGTGCAATGAGCATGGAGGAAGAAGACGCAGTAGCAAAATGAGCATTGACCTGCATCAACACAGTAGATAAGGTTCTTAAAAAAAAATAGAAATTTAAATTTACTAATGTGTGATGTAAATGAACCCTCTACAGGAGGTGTTCACACGCTTTGTAAAGCCCAACATAAAATGCACTCCTTTTTGCGCATTACGCGGATCTCCATGGGCTTCTGTAGTAACGACATTAAAAAAAATCAACATCAAGCATCTGTTAAGCATGTGTAAGCGGCCAATATGAGCACACAAGAGGAATTCTGAAATTGAAGAAAAAAAAAGCGTCTTTGTAAAAACACCGCAACCAAATGAGTGTGCGAGTGTGCATGTGCATAAACAAAAAGCATTGAATCAACATCAATGGTGAGAAAAAAAGAAGCTGCCCTCACCACTCATCTCTTACAAAAAATGTGTTGGTAAAAAATCCTACTTCCTACAAAAAGTGCTCGTAATAACTAGCCTCTGGGACCGATGACGTACCCAAGCTCGAAATTCATCCCTCACCTAAGAGCCAAAGTAGCATTAAGGGGAGGAAGTGCCAAAGTAGCACATGAGCCAAAGTTGCTTATAGCACACAGGGGAATGTAGAAAGTAAAAAGTCAAACAAGACTTTGTAATCGACATCCAACCACCTTAAGTAGCCCAAAGATTTGGTACCAAGGGGGGGTGTTGAGAAATGTGGTGCAAAGAGCACAAGGAAAATATGGAGTGAGTGTGAGAGGCCACATCACCAAGTGAGAATTATCCCACATGCAAGAGAAAAGCTAAGTTGTAATCTCCTCATATAGAAGGAGGACTTTTCAAGCAATGGAATACAAGCATAGCATCTCAAGTCTTTTTATGAGTACATGTTTCCATCATGTAACCTAACTAAACTTGAGTCTAAACTTAATTAGCACACACTCATCACAATGAGTCTTGCTCATTTTTATCCACCTTAGATTAGTGTTGTTATTAGTTGTAGGATTAGTATATGATTAGATAAATGTCTTGTTATTATTAGGAAGATATTTAGGAGAGCTTGATCCATGTTTTCAACAGTGTAGTCAAGATTTCAGATTTTGGGCTATCTACCAAACCCATGTGATAACGACCTATGTAGCCAAGATTTTAGATTTTGGGCTGTCTACCCTCATGAGAGCAGGAACCATACCCATGTGATAACGACCTATGTAGCCAAGATTTTAGATTTTGGGCTGTCTACCCTCATGAGTAGGAACCATACCCATGTGACAACAACCTGTGTAGCCAAGATTTCAGATTTTGTAGACAATATTTTAGATTTTGGGCTATCTATCCTCATGAGCAAGGACCAAACCCATGTGATGCGACATGTATTTTGGAGAATTCTGATCTAATGCTCTCCATAGAGAGAGTGGTTCACATCTTAGAAGGCCGCGCTCTTGAATTGAGATACATATCATCAATTCGGACACTTAAATTGAGATCCAAAATGTGACAAGATTACAAACTGAGATACAAAATGTGAGAAGATACATATCATCGATACAAAATGTGACAAGATACATATCATCAATACGAAACTTAAATTGAGATACAAAATGTGACAAGATTACAAACGTAGATACAAAATGTGATAAGATACATATCATCGATACAAAATATAAATTGAGATACAAAATGTGACAAGACATATCATCAATACAAAATTTTAATTGAGATACAAAATGTGACAAGATTACAAACTGAGCTACAAATGTGACAAGATACATAGCATCAATACAAAATACAAAATGTAAATTGAGATACAAAATGTGACAAGATACTTATCATCAATACAAAATGTAAATTGAGATACAAAATGTGACAAGATACATATCATCAAATACAAAATGTAAATTGAGATACAAGATCATTGATACAAAATGGGATTTTCTATGTTGTCGCATGACACATGATATTAAGAAGATACTTTGCATAACGTGACATGACACCAAGATAATAGGTGGTTCTTGATCTTTTCAACATCTTCATGAGTATACCAATTTGATTTCAACTATTAAAAACAAAAAAGAAAAGAACAATTAGGTTAAGCATTTCTACCAAGCCAAAGTACATTAAAAACATAAACTCAACATAAATGCAACTTACCCAATGTTACTTCCACCTACCAATTATTGCTCCTTCTATCAAAAACCACATTGTGGCCATTTCATAAAAGCCAAAGTCCACCTCATTAGGTTGACGGGGTACCTACAATGTTGAAGGAATTACCTTATATGAATATCTATACAACAGTACATGTAAATGCTTACACAAGATTATAAGTCTATATACCTTCACCACATGATTTACACAGTGCAATTCTGGGTTCTCCAACTCATACTTCATAGTGAGACTAGAGCAATGCCGACTAAGATGCCGTAACACTGCTATGAAACATGTCATTATATGTATATTATTATAAAATATTGTACATAAGGGAAAAAAAGATCTTGTTGAGAAACTTACTAATACACATCATGGTCACATGGACAAGGAATCGAAAAACAATATAGCACTTTTCCCTCTTGGCAAACCTGGGATACAGACCTTGTGGCCATTGAAAGTTGCCACAAGAACCCAATGGTTTTTGCAAAAGGAACTTGTTTCAGTCACACATACACTTACAAGAAAAAGTATTATGTAAAGAGATTGTCTTCATAGTATTACCTGTGCAAGATAGGAAGAAAGAAGGTAAGCACATGCTGTGCCAGGTTGATGGGCCCAAAAAATTTCTCCATCACGACATGATTGTGAACCCTAGAGGGCACATATGCATACCACAAGCTATCCACAAACCAAATTTCCTTGAGAACATCTTGTGGTAGCTTGTTCTCCACCATCAAACTACAAGAATTTAAAGTTAGTAAGACATTAGGTCATTTACATTGCATTATGCAAAGTTATACTTACATCGCAAACATATTCATTGTCTTTGTGGAGGCTTCAGTTTGAAAGTCGTCGCATCAATTAGTCTACCCTCCATTTTTGCACTTAATCCTAGGCATGTGCATGTGAAATGGAGGGTGACACCCTCTCTCAATCTATAGCACAATACTCCATTATGTCATTTTATATTCTAAATCTCAAAGGCAAAAAATAACTATAATCATGATTGCAAATATCACCTTTCTAGGTGGATTTTTTCATCGCCAAAGTTAGGGCTCATGTACTTGATCTTGCCATGAGAAACTTTGAAGACCACTTCATTCCCGGCAATGCCCGGTGTAGGAGATCAAAAAACCAAAGTTAGGGCTCATGTACTTGATCTTGCCAAATGAGAAACTTTGAAGACCACTTCATTCTTGGCAATGCCCGGTGTAGGAGATCAAAAAACCTCCAAATGCTCCTCACCTAGGCATTCCTTAAACACCTTCATTGGGGAGAAGGAATCATATTCTCTTCTTTGAGCATCTTTCTTTGGTGCCATGCCCACATGTTTGACCTTTATTCACATGACAATGTTAGCAACTCTTGACATGCTAGAAATGTGGAAAATACATGTTAGATTCATAGACTTACCGGACTACTCAGGGCATCCACATCTTCATCTTCTTCCTCACATATTGCAGCCTCGGCCTCAACCTCTCTTCTCCCTTTCTATGACACATTTACTCAAAAAATTTAAGTCTTATTACATCACGAATTTCTCATAGCCAG